>NC_062541.1:1650818-1658318 GCF_022655615.1 Tachysurus fulvidraco | reverse complement strand
ATTAGTCCTTAATTAGAACTTCCGGTTCAGGTCGTTAGCTTTCCTATGGATTTCCAGAGCACCTTGTTTTTCACCGAAGCTCCTTATACGCTTCTACCCTACAAATTATAAATGTGTTATTATTATTATTATTATTATTATTATTATTATTATTATTATTATTGTCCACTGATTTTAAGCCTACAAAATGACAAAACAAAAAAGTGCACTATGTAGTTTACATCAGTGACAGTCGGGTGAAGCATAGCGGATTTGTTAAGAGCCGAAATCTGGCGATTAGCGCAAACAGAGCCGAGTGGGTGCCAATACTTTTGTCTCTGGAAAATAAAGAGCTGAGCGTATGAGCTAAAATCTGAAATTAAAAGCTGTTAAGAAACTGGCAAATAAATCAGCAACATGGGAAGCATCACTGTGGGTAAATCTATTAAACATTATTCTAGGTAATGAAATGGAAAAGAGACAAATTTTGGCACCCTTGTTTGTCTGTGTGTCGTATTTGGATTTGGTATTGACTACAACTTCAGAGTAAAAGCAACTTTACTAACCTGAAGGATAATTTATTTGCATCATACGTGATCTAGTGTTTAGACGAGTGTGTGTGTGTGTGTGTGTGTGTGTGTGTGTGTGTGTGTGTGTGTGTGTGTGTGTGTGTGTATGTGTGTGTGTGTGTGTGTGTGTGTGTGTGTGTGTGTTGTAGATTCATGTCTCTATCTGTTTTCTACTGGGATATAATATGAGTTAAACTCCAACCAGTCAGAAACACAATAATAAAATATATAACATAACATTTAGTGGTTATGTTATATATATAAGTGTGCACTACAGAGGTGCCCAAAAGTAACTGTACCCCCAAAATAACCAAACAAAACCAAATTACAGATTTTCTGTGCATTCTTTGAACTGATCTCCTTCGAAATGTAAAGGGAATCGAACTGAATTAATCAGTTTCCTTGTCATCAGTGAGTCACATGACTTTAAAAGCAAAGCAGTAAATTTTTACAGGAGTCGCTCGCAGGAGAAATGGGTTTTGTTGCTGGAAAACCTCAGCAGAGCTTCAGCAGTCACTGTGGGGTGTTAGCTATAGCTAAAACCAATCCTGTCCACCAACAGCCTCGCTGCTTTCAAAAAAACAGGAGTGTGCTATTAATAGAGACGTATTTCGAGAAGCAGGTTGTACAGAAGGAGAAACGTGCTTAAAGTGCGTCTCAGTTAGATCTCGCTCAATACCACACACTCACGCACACACACTCCTGTTGTGAAGGAGGCCTGGTATAATCCATTTTCAGCATGGCAGTGGTGGTGGGCAGGCTGGGAAACAGGATGTCAGGCCTAGACGCAGAAGTCCGACTGTTTTAACACGAAAGCCTTCAGTTCCGTCGATACACGAATTCATTTCAAATGAACGACATCAAATGTCATCATAGTGCCTTTATACTACATTTGTGCTTATCATAGATATATATATATGACCGTTGGGAGTCTTCAGGATTCAGCTGCTCACTGTGTGCATAAGTAATGGCACCCCGCTATGCATTATGAGTTGAAACGTATCTGCTGGAGATCAGTAATACAGTGTGTATGAAATAAAACAAGACAGGGCGGTTACTCCACCCTCCACACCACCTTGCTGCTGGTTAATTTCCTACATCAGCACAAACGTGTACACTTGTGTATGTTGGGAAGAATATTTTGTGTTGTGGAAATAGCTAATGAAGCAAAAAACCTGGCAGGTTACAGAGAAACCGCTGATCTTAAGCACTGACACTGGAGACTCCTTCTATAAATGTTATAGAAACACATTTCTGGTTACAAAAAATGTCAACATACACGGCGAGGCGAATGAGCTGTTGCTATAGAAACAATAAGGTATCAGAGCTAGTGCATTAATATAAACCTGAGCTACAGTCAGAGCTGCTGTTAGAGAGAATTAATCAGCACCTGATGACCAATCAGAGCCCAGAACTGAGTGTCAATGACTCAGAACCTGCAGTTTAGATGCAGTCCGTCTAGACGTCGGAGAGAAGTTTAAGAAGCAGATGGATGACATAAGAGCAGGATGATATACAGCACCGCAGTTACATTGCGATATGGAGAGAAAATATTTTTAAAGTTTTAATAGTAACATTGACGTGTTCCAACAGTCCATCTGGGAAGTAGGCTGCCGAGGTAGGCGTTTTTTGAGATATAGAGTCTGTCCCACTCGGGAGGCGGCATAAAGATGGCTATGTTCTAAGAGTCCTTATTTTTGGATGCAGTGATAGCACCTTCTCATAGAGGACAATCCCACTGAGCGTGTTATTAAATACAGTACTGCGATTAATATAAAACTGACCTGTAACCTAATGTACATAGATGATCTGTGTGTGTGTGTGTGTCTGTGTGTATGTGTGTATCTGTGTGTATGTGTGTGTGTGTGTGTGTTGATCTGTCTGTGTTTGTGTGTGTGTGTTGGTGTGTGTGTTGATCTGTGTGTATGTGTGTGTGTGTGTGTGTGTGTGTGTGTGTGTGTGTGTGTGTGTGTGTGTGTGTGTGTGTGTGTGTTGATCTGTTTGTGTGTTGGTCTTAGTGTGTGTTGGTGTGTGGGTGCTGTGGGCTCTCAGTATGTCTGTCTGTATGTGTGATAGGAGTGTTAGTGTGTCTGTGTTTATTATGGCTATGTTTATGGCTGTGTGTGTATGTGTGTGTGTGTGTTGGTGGTTGTCAGGTCTCACAACGTCTGTGTGGGTGTGTGAGAGTGTGAAGAGGTCACACCCAAGGTCAGCTGTCAGCCCTATGCCTGATCTTTATGTGTGTGTGTGTGTGTGTGTGTGTGTGTGTGTGTGTGTTGGCTTAAAGACAATCAGAGCACTGAATTCTAAAGTACAGTACATAACAGTTATAGTAACAGATTGTTTTTGTTGGCTTACCTGCCAGATATTAAACAGAAAGTAAGTAGTAAAGTAAATGAAGTGTGGCTTGTGTGTGAAACAGCTCTCTCCTTACACACACACACACACACACACACACACACACACACACACACACACACACACACACACACACACACACACACACACACACACACTGCATTGCTACTTTTGCAGACAACTATAACTATAAAACTGAAAAGTAGGGCACTAGGGCACTAGGGAACAGGGGGTGAGTTTTAGTCATCAAAACGTTATTACAGTGTAATGTTAGGTGTAATGATGGCTTTAGCAGTTTTTACATTTGTGCTGCTAATCATTTACAGTATCACGTCTCATATAACTGCTTCAGTATCACGTCTGCTATAACTGCTTCAGTATGACGTCTGCTATAACTGCTTCAGTATGACGTCTGCTATAACTGCTTCAGTATGACGTCTGCTATAACTGCTTCAGTATCACGTCTGCTATAACTGCTTCAGTATGACGTCTACTATAAATGCTTCAGTATGACGTCTACTATAACTGATCTGTCTGATACTGTAGATGTCATACTGAAGCAGTTATAGTAGACGTCATACTGAAGCAGTTATAGCAGACGTGATACTGAAGCAGTTATAGCAGACGTCATACTGAAGCAGTTATAGTAGACGTCATACTGAAGCAGTTATAGCAGACGTCATACTGAAGCAGTTATAGTAGATGTCATACTGAAGCAGTTATAGCAGACGTCATACTGAAGCAGTTATAGCAGACGTCATACTGAAGCAGTTATAGTAGATGTCATACTGAAGCAGTTATAGCAGACGTCATACTGAAGCAGTTATAGCAGACGTCATACTGAAGCAGTTATAGTAGACGTCATACTGAAGCAGTTATAGCAGACGTCATACTGAAGCAGTTATAGCAGACGTCATACTGAAGCAGTTATAGCAGACGTCATACTGAAGCAGTTATAGTAGACGTCATACTGAAGCAGTTATAGCAGACGTCATACTGAAGCAGTTATAGCAGATGTCATACTGAAGCAGTTATAGTAGACGTCATACTGAAGCAGTTATAGTAGACGTCATACTGAAGCAGTTATAGTAGACGTCATACTGAAGCAGTTATAGTAGACGTCATACTGAAGCAGTTATAGCAGACGTCATACTGAAGCAGTTATAGCAGACGTCATACTGAAGCAGTTATAGCAGACGTCATACTGAAGCAGTTATAGCAGACGTCATACTGAAGCAGTTACTTGAGTATTTTCGGTAGACGTACTTTTTAGTCTGTTAAAGAAAACTGTCTACTGAAGGCTTTATGCTATTTTTCACCACTGCTAGTTTCATTTATTGCTTTTTTAAAGCACATATCTCATAATTATATATTTTACAAATTAAGTTATGTTTAATTTCTAGCATGTATAAGGTGGAGGCATGGAGATATTCAGGGAGATATTCAGTGCTGTGTGAACACTTTAAAACAATGCAGCTTGCTCTTGGTGTGTGTTTGTACGTGGGTAAGAATATAACAGACCCCAGAAGGCTAAGGTGGGAGGGTGTTGGGGGTGTTTTAGGGGTCATAAACCGCATTCATCCCACATTGGGGGATGTGTGAGATAGTGGATGAGTTTTGGCCTTTTAACAGCTGCAGCTGAGACTCAGCCTTGACATTGGCCCTGGTTCTCGATTTTGTGTGTGTGTGTGTGTGTGTGTGTGTGTGTGTGTGTGTGTGTGTGTGTGTGTGTGTGTGTGTGTGTGTGTGTGTGTGTGTGCGTATGTGTCCTCGCAGTCACCCTCATCCTATACACCCCCTCCACACACCCGAGGTGTCCCCAGATGCCCCAGGATGATGAGGTGGGGGCGGGTGAGCAGGGGCTTTTAAAGGACCGTATGTGCATTTCAGTGTCAGCTGCTTGGGGGTTTGTGCGTCTTGTTGTGTTTGTTGTCTCAGACAGCACATTCTTGATCAGTCCTGATGATGAACGAGTTGTGTGTCTGGCTTTTGTCGAGGGTCTCATTCGAGTCTGCAGACATGATTTTCATTTAAATATCAATCTGGTCTGGTCTGGTCTGGTCTGGTTTACTTTGCTTGTAAAACGCTAGTTTCACGCTAGTCTCAGTTGTATGAGTGGGGTGCCAATAGTTTCACACAGTACATTAAACCATACTGTTATGACAGGTCGTAATGTTGAAGCATGTTATAGCGCTTGAACAGTGTGCACCCGTGTTTTATTCCTCTTATAGCACAGCAGTCTGTCCATGGGAACAATGTCAGCTTCATTAAAGAAACTCATGCTGTTTTCTCTCTCATTATAGCAGCTATAAACGGTGCTTCTCTCACCAGCCTCGCTTTAGTCTCGCTAGTCACTAGTCTCTTTTTTCTCAGGTTGTCTCTGTAGAGCACTGATATAATCTCAATGAACATCTTTTTCACCAATCAGATCGGCGAATTCAGCAGCTCTGTGGGATGAAACATGTAATGATGCTGTTCACAATGTGCTACTCGATGAGTTTTAGGGGTTTTGTCTCACTTATAAAACAGAACTACACAAAAATACGAACATTAAAACACCGAACAACACAAATGAAGTGAAATACCAGAAAAAAAGAGAGAGAGAGAAAAGAAACAAACAGTAGAGTGAGTGAATAAATAAATAAATAAATTAATTAATTGCTTATTAGCAGTGAAGCTGGCTAGTTAGCTGGCTAGTTAATGCTAATTGTAGCTATTATATTGTTATTATATTGTTAGTATATTGAGAACAGGAACATAGACATAACACAGCGCTGAATGTGACAATAAAAGGATATAACATATGACCTGTTGTTCTAGAATAAGCTAAAAATGTTTCTGTAGGAAATTTGTTGTGCTGTAAGAGAAATAAAATGAGCTTTTTTGGGGGAAAATATTCAACTTTGTTGTTAGCATCGTGCTTTATTTATTTGTTGTTGTTTTTTTTTTTTTACTTCTACTCGTTATTTACTTCCGGCGGTCGTTCCAGCCATATGACTCGATATCTATGCGTTTCAGAGCTCAATACTACATATATGATGGACCCAGCTTGCTAATCTTCTTGGAGCCGTTCATGTTCACACATCATCAACACAACTGGGTCTCATGCTAATCTGCTAAAGCTGTGGTTTTCTTTCTCTAGTTAACATTACTCTATTGTCCTGTTTGTGTTAGCATGCTATTAGCTAGCTGTTAGGGATTAGTGAACTAATATAGCAAAAAATGCAAGTTGGTTCGAATGCTAGCAAGCGTTGCTGGAAGGATGTTATGTTGGAAAAAGGACATAGGCTGTAGATTTGCCTGGAGCGGTGCTGCTGTGCCTGTTCCTTCTCAGGAATGCAGACCGTTTTGTCGTTTTTGTTGTTGTAAAATGGTGCGGCCAGACCGCAGACACAACACTGCCACGCCAGGCATGATGTTATCACACTGAGTGTGTGTGTGTGTGTGTGTCACACTAATATACACACCACACTCATTCATCAGGCATGCATGGGCTAGGTCATGCTCCCAGACAACACAACCCCCAGCTTTTCATTTTCTCTCAGGTCATAGGTCATGGATACTCCCTTCTTTTGTCTGTGTCATTGTTTAGCGTAGTGCTGGCTCCGTCCCAAATGCTAAAACTGACGTCTGGTTAGCGTTAGTGTTTATTTCACCAGAATGTCGGCCATTTTAAGAAAAATGGCAGAACACGCAGAATCCAGTTGTAACAAGACGACACTGTTGTTTTCAGCTGTTGATGGGACTCCAATAATGCACTGCAAACATGACACATCAGGTGTAGTGTGTGTGTGTGTGTGTGTGTGTGTGTGTGTGTGTGTGTGTGTGTGTGTGTGTGTGTGTGTGTGTGTGTGTCTGTGTGTGTGTGTAGATTTTTTTCTTTGGTGGTGGGGGAAGGAGTTGCAGGGGTCAAAGTTTATGTGTCACCCTGACCCTCCTTATGAAAGTCAGATTCATCAGTGAGACGACTGTGCTCAGTTCCAGCCGCCTGTCTGTCTGTCTGTCTGTCTGTCTGTCTGTCGCTCTGACAGCAGCTGCAAGTAATCACACAGACAGAGAATCAAATAGAGTGAAGACTACAAAGGCAAAGAGAAACAACAAAAGATGGAAAACACAGACAGCGTGAGAGATTTGCCAAGATCTCAAAAAGGCAAACCAGGCCACGAGAGATAGAGAGAGAGAGAGAGAGAGAGAGAGAGAGAGAGAGAGAGAGAGAGAGAGAGAGAGAATAGCAGATAATGAAACAAACAAGGGTCTGGAAAATAGATAGATAGTCCACAGAGAAAGATAGAAAAATATAGGAAAGATTTAAGAAACATCAGGACAATGAATGAAATAAAAGCAGTCAGAAAGAGAGAGAGAGAAAATCAAGCAAAGAATGGACAGAAATATGGGTCAGAAAAGATAGATATTACGTTTGAAAGAAGACAGAAAGATATTGATGACTAAAACTGCAAAGGAAAGCAAAGACGGAGGACAGACACAGACAGACACGTCACTGACACAAACACTGTCACAGAGGACACTGACACTGTCACAGAGGACACTGACACTGTCACAGAGGACACTGACACTGTCACAGAGGACACTGACA
>NC_062541.1:1633318-1645818 GCF_022655615.1 Tachysurus fulvidraco | reverse complement strand
AAGGAATGAGAAAGTAAAGGACTAATTCACTGTGAGTGAGGGAGTGAGTGAGTGAAGGAGTGAGTGAGTGAGTGAGTGAAGGAGTGAGTGAGTGAAGGAGTGAGTGAGTGATTGAAGGAGTGAATGCGTGAGTCTGTGAGTGAAGGAGTGAGTGTCATGAATTAGTGAGTCAGTGAATGAGTGATGGAGTGAGTGAGTGAGTGAGTGAGTGAGTGAGTGAGTGAGTGAGTGAGTGAGTGAAGGAGTGAGTGAGTGAGTGAGTGAGTCAGTGAATGAGTGAGTGAGTGAAGGAGTGAGTGAGTGAAGGAGTGAGTGAGTGAGTGAAGGAGTGAGTGAGTGAGTGAAGGAGTGAATGCGTGAGTCTGTGAGTGAAGGAGTGAGTGTCATGAATTAGTGAGTCAGTGAATGAGTGATGGAGTGAGTGGGTCAGTGAGTGAGTGAGTCAGTGAATGAGTGAGTGAAGGAGTGAGTCAGTGAGTGAGTGGGTCAGTGAGTGAGTCAGTGAGTGAAGGAGTGAGTGAGTCAGTCAGTGAATGAGTGAGTCAGTGAGTGAGTGAAGGAGTGAGTCAGTGAGTGAGAGAGTCAGTGAGTGAGTGAAGCAGTGAGTGGGTCAGTTATGTGAGTGAGTCAGTGAGTGAGAGAGTCAGTGAGTGAGTGAAGGAGTGAGTGGGTCAGTGATTAAGTGAGTCAGTGACGGAGTGAGTCGTTGAGTGGGTCAGTGAGTGATGGAGTGAGAGAGTGAAGGAGTAAGTGAGTAAGTGAGTGAGTGAGTGAGTGAGTGAGTGAGTGTAGGAGTGCACACTTCTTTATAAGGACTTACATAACACCTCTCAGTGTGTCTGTCTCACACTCTGCTCAGGGTGAAGACATCATGTCTCTGCTGTGGTTCACTCACACTGTGTGTGTGTGTGTGTGTGTGTGTGTGTGTGTGTGTGTGTGTGTGTGTGTGTGTGTGTGTGTGTGTGAGTAAGACCTGAAGCTAAGCAGATTAAAGTGTCTGATCTGATTGAGTGTGTGTAAGTCTGACCTGAATTACCCCGACGCTGTTCTCTCTATTTGTGCGTTAGTTAAATCTTCTGACACAAACTGGGGAAATCAGCATGTTGTTTTTTTCTCTTTTCATTCTTTGTCTCTTTCTTTTTATCATACCAAGAAGAAAGTGTACCATCCCAAACACAGAGAATAAGCCTAGCCTCATCTTCTTCCTCTGCCGGTCTTCCTTTCTTTTTCCTCTTTTTGTTCAACTGGAATGTTCTGATGTTAATAAATAAGAAAACAAGTTTTGTCTGTGGAACTAGCTTAGCCACCGCTATCCAGGCTGAGGTGTTAGCGTATTAGCAAAAGGCCCAGGACACAAACATTTAGTGTGAGCACTCTCTTTCTTTCTTTCTTTCTTTCTTTCTTTCTTTCTTTCCTTTCTTTTTTCCTTCATTCTTTCACTTATTTCTCTATATGTTTTTAGCACGTTGTTGTTCTGTTGTTAAATTACCAGCAACTGGCTTAAACCCCAAACTGGCAGTTAATCCTTCTATCTATCTATCTATCTATCTATCTATCTATCTATCTATCTATCTATCTATCTATCTATCTATCTATCTATCCATCCATCCATCCATCCATCCATCCATCCATCCATCCATCCATCCATCCATCCACCCATCAGAATGTCTAATATTGTGTCCTTTGAATTGAATAGTCAGTAATTCGGGAAGTTCACTGCCCCCTGGTGGGAGGAATGAGGAGCGCAGTACAGGATGTTCATCATAATTCCGTCATTTATGAGTACAAGGAGGTATTTTTTGTAGTGTGTGAATGTGAAAGGATAATCAAATAAAATCTCTCTCTCTATCTCTCTCTCTCCCTCTCTCTGTCTGTCTGTCTGTCCGTCTGTCTGTTCCTCAGCTGAACTGGAGTTTGTTCAGATAATAATCATAATCGTGGTGATGACCGTTATGGTGGTCGTGATCATCTGCCTGCTCAACCACTACAGACTGTCAGCCTTCTTCAGCCGCCACCGCCGGGGTGGAGCCATGCAGCCAGTAAGTGTGTGTGTGTGTGTGTGTGTGTGTGAGTGTGTGTATGTGTGTGTGCACTGAGTTGGGTGGGTTGGTGGTGGGTGAGTTCACATTCTGGTCTTTGTCGTCCACGGTTATGAATGTGGGTGTGTATTTCCTGCATATTTGTACTGTGTGTGTATGAGTTTGCGTGTGCAGGAAGTTGGTGTGTATGACATATCTGACACAGCTCCAACATGTGCATGCCTGCTTTCAAGATGTGTGTGTGTGTGTGTGTGTGTGTGTGTGTGTGTGTGTGTGTGTGTGTGTGTGTGTGTGTGTGTGTTTGTGTGAGGCACTGCTAGACTGCTCATAGTGACACAGAGTGAAACAGAGTGTGTGAGAGAGATGGAGGGAGTGGAAGAAAGACAGATGCAGAAGTGTTTAGTGCAGTAGAGTCTCATTGTGTGTGTGTGTGTGTGTGTGTGTGTGTGTGTGTGTGTGTGTGTGTGTGTGTGTGTGTGTGTGTGTGTGTGTGTTTCTCTCAGAGCGGATGTTCGTGGCCCACAGACAGTCTGGTGACACAACAAGGAGCCACAGAGGTATGTAAAGAATGTTTTAATCTAAATTAATATCATATGATTTTGTTAGTGTTTCATATGAAGAATGATGGTGTGAGTTTGTAAATTTCTTTGGGTTTGGAAACTGTTTGTTCTTGACTGATGGAGAATGGTGTGATGGATGAAAAGTGGTGTCTTGGTGTTTAATGGGGAATGTTGGTGTTTGGTGAAGAATGTTGCTGTATGATAGTGAATGTTGGTGTGTGATGGTGAAGGTTGGTGGTGTGTGATAGTGAATGTTGGTGTGTGATGGTGAATGTTGGGGTGTGATGGTGAATGTTGGTGGTGTGTGATGGTGAATGTTGGTGTGTGATGGTGAATGTTGGTGGTGTGTGATGGTGAATGTTGGTGTGTGATGGTGAATGTTGGTGGTGTGTGATGGTGAATGTTGGTGGTATGTGATAGTGAATGTTGGTGTATGATGGTGAATGTTGGTGGTGTGTGATGGTGAATGTTGGTGTATGATGGTGAATGTTGGTGGTGTGTGATGGTGCCTGTTGGTGTATGTGTAGTGCTGTTGTGTCTGCTGGTGATGTTGGTGGTGTGTGATGGTGCTGTTGGTGTGTGTGCTGCTGTGTTGTGGTGTGTGTGTGGTGCATGTTGGTGTGTGCTGGTGCTGTTGGTGTATGATGGTGAATGTTGGTGGTGTGTGATGGTGAATGTTGGTGGTATGTGATAGTGAATGTTGGTGTATGATGGTGAATGTTGGTGGTGTGTGATGGTGAATGTTGGTGTATGATGGTGAATGTTGGTGGTGTGTGATGGTGAATGTTGGTGTGTGATGGTGAATGTTGGTGGTATGTGATAGTGAATGCTGGTGGTATGTGATAGTGAATGTTGGTGTATGATGGTGAATGTTGGTGGTGTATGATGGTGAATGTTGGTGTATGATGGTGAATGTTGGTGTATGATGGTGAATGTTGGTGGTGTGTGATGGTGAATGTTGGTTGTGTGTGATGGTGAATGTTGGTGTTTGGTGGCAGATACTGATGTCTGTGTTGTTTAAGATAAATCATGGTGTGTAAATATTAATATTTGAGGCTGGCATTTAGTGTTTGTGGTGTGTTGATATTTAATTCCAGCAAATGGAATACTGTTCATTGATGTTTGATGAAGAATGATGTTGAATTTGTTGTTTCTCTCCTTCACACAGGTTATGTTCGGCCCACGGAGTTTCGACCGCTTCGTACCACCTTCATTTATCCAGAGGGAGCAGTCGAGCCGTTTCCAGCCCACATACCCACAAATGCAGACACAAATCGAGCTCCCGCCCACAATCTGCCTGTCAGACGGCGAGGAGCCGCCACCCTATAAAGGACCCTGCACTCTTGCCCTGAGAAGCCCCGAGCAGCAGCTGGAGCTGAGCCGTGCCTCTGTACGAGCTCCGCCCAATCGCACTGTCTTTGATAGCGACATCATGGATGTTTACGGGCCCAGGCCGCCCAGCACACACTCGGGCAAGAGCGCCTTGTACTCACGCCTTCAGGGGCAAGGACCACCACCCACTTACAGCGATGTGATTGGTCAATCTTACCCAAACTTCACCTCCTCCTCCTCCCCCTCTTCCTCTTTCTTGCACCAGCACAGCAATAACGCACCGCCGTCCAATCAGAGGAAGGCAAAGGATGGAAGACGCGACAAACCGACTTGACTGACAAGCACAGAGTGGGAGGGGCTGTGCTCTTTAGACCCTGTTCATAAATATGCGAAAGGGGGTGTGGCTTCCCTCCAAGCACTCGCTCCCTTGCACAATTTATAATCCAGAAAATCAAGGAACCAAGCTTAAGTGGATCTCAATTTTTTACTTTTTTTATTTGAATTATTTTGCTACAACTTGTGGGCCTCGTGTGGATGTTCAGGCTTGTCGCAACTTCTCTGTTCCTGTGTTTTTTATGCTTTCATTTATTTAAGATAATCGTCTTCTTTTTTTTTTTGCAAATTGCTCAAGAAACTGCGCAGGATATAGGATTTGTTTTTTATGTTAATGCACAAAAAAATTCTTAATTTATTAACCAATCAAAATCCAAATTTGAGTGCCATGATTTGTGTAATTTTTACTTAAATCTCAGTGATATCATCAAAATGCAGAGAAAAAAATCTACATTGCACTAACTTTAACTTAGTATTTTTACTTTGGTTTGATTCTTCACAGATTTTAGTGTATTTCACACATTTCACTTTTGTTTCTTAAAACTAGCGACTTCTGATCCAGCCTAAAAAATCCATTTTTAACCCACAAGATGGCACTTGAAAAGGGGGTGTTGTTTAAATTCTGTTCATTTTAAAGCATCATTTTCATCTTTTCAAAATAGCACTTTAAAACTCGCTCGCTTCAACATGGTCCAAATGCAAGGGAATCATGGGAAACGTACTCTTATGCACATCCACACGCTGAGCACGTCACTGGCCAGCCGATCTTCTACGCTTCTTTCTTCACACACTGAATGTTTTCTAAGAACTGCCTTGAGAACGGGAACCGATGATGCGTAAATTCACAAATGCTTAGAAAAAAAATAGTCATGAGGTATTTGTTTGTTTCCTGTTTCGCTGAAACGTTGGCCATCTTGTTGTGGAACGATGAGTTTCAGTAAAATCAGTAAAACTGTAGAGTTACTAAAGATAACGTTTCTGTGATGTTTTAATGACGTGTGATGTCCAACGATACAAACAGCTTGTGTTATAAAATATTCCTCAAAAACATCCAATTGAACCTTCTGGGAATGTTTTAAAACGTTCTGCTAACTTTAACGTTGTTGCAGTTTTGAAAGCACACTCGTTCATGGAGAGGAACATGTACAGGAATGACCTGTAGACATCCACATCAGCATGCTAACTGGCTAGCCTCCATCCAAACACGCTATACACCACTAAGATTTATCTTAATTTGTTCAACTTTAAAGTGAGCTTAGAAAAACGCTGCTTGCAATTGAACACCATAGTTCCTTTGCACGGATACCTAAGCTAATTGCATCAGTGCTTTAAGGCTAACTAGCTAATTACCCAGTGCAGGTGTTACCTCTCATGCTAATAGTTAACTAAGTTTGCAAACAGGATAGCTATTGTTTGGCTACTACTATACTTTGTACCTGAAAAGGATTGCTAGCAAGCTGACATCAAATAATCTGTAGGAAAAAAGCTAATTAATGAACAATTCTTGAAACACGTTTGATAATATTAGGTGGATTTGTAAAAGTTTACACTTCAACCGTCACTAGAAACATCTTTCGTTTTTACTGCCATCTTAAAAAAGTTAGAAATTCTGCACTCAGTGCGACTCCATCGGCTCTCACCCGTTGTTCCTCATTTCGTGTGTACATATGTGTGTGCGCGAGGTCCTGCTGCTATGCTAACGCTAACGTTATTGCTAATGCAAATGCAATGCTGCTCTCCAGTGTCTCATGTTTATGTTTTGTTTTTGCGTGTCTTCTTTCTTATGTCCTTCTGTGTTCCTTTTGTGTTGTGTATTTCTGTTATGTCTACACTTTAGAAACCTCTTAGTGTTGATTATATTTTGACGTTTGTTGCATGTTTCTATGAGCAGATTTGGTGCCTAAAAGTTGTGGTAAAGCAGAAATAGGAACCTTTTCACTTTGCACTCCGAACCCCAAACAACGCCCTAACGACCCTCTAACAACCCCATCCCAAACACCCCCTAAAACAAACCCCTCCACCCAAAAAATCCCCTCCCCCACCTTTGTTGTGCCTCACTTCCTACGGTGCTTTTTTCACAAGTCCGACTTTGTTTATTCGTACTGTGCTGTATAAATATATAACTTGAAAATATTATGCACATATCCTACCCAATGGGTAGACAAAAAAAAACAACACAAGAGAACAAATGTTAATACTGTAATATAATGTATAGAAGATATTACGGTGAGAAATTTAACTTGGCGGCATCTGTTTTTTTGTGAATGCCCTACAATTGTGCTTTTTGTCTTTTGTAAAAAATAAATAAAAAAAATCTAAAGTTATAAAGAGGTAATAAAAGAATACTACAGTATAGTCAAAACATAAGTTACAAAAAGTACTTTCTCTATTTTTTTTTCAAATATCTGCTATGTGATAATTACGAGGCGGTCGCATAAAGGACAACACTCGCTGCTGCTTTTATAACTTCCAGAGAAATGATCATTATTAATGCCAGCGCTTGCCATTTATTTATTTGACTTTTTTAATTATTATTATTATTATTATTATTACTACTATTATTTAGTGAGTGATAGATGTTTGGACTTTAAAGTAACACAGAACAGAAAAGCTGTATCTTATTTCACCAAACAGACACGAATGGAGAGATAACAAATAAAGGTTTTAAACGCTACCCAGTCTGACGTCTGTCTCTATTTCGGTGTAAATCACATCATGCTCGGGTTTCTGTAGGAGATGTGGAACAGGAGGAGAAATGGGATCTGATGAATCTACAGTATATATATAAATAATGGGAAACTTATGATGGGGAACGTAATATATATATATATATATATGTGTATGATATAAATATTATCTTTGAAACATTCCAATGGATCAGTTTAAAGTATTTACAGCATAAAAAATTGTAAAGAGTGAAAAAATGATGAGAAATCTGCAGTAGGTTCAATGTAAAGTATGAAACTGTTTTACTTTATGTTCAACTTAAAGTGTGATAAATGTAAAGTTTAATAAACCTCCAGCAGGAATTTTACAGAATATTACAATCACAGCATGAAAATTAAAATACAAAAGATTTTACAGCAGAAATGTAAAATATGAAACTAAATGTAAGGGGAAAGAAAGGTTATATCAGTAAATATTTATTTTAAGGAATTTTACATTTAAAGTGTGACAAATTTACACAGTAAACATTAAAAATAGAATAAATACAATTATATACAGTATATAATCGTATAGTAACAGATTAAAACAAAATTCTGAGATTATTTTGCTGCAGAGAGAGACAGAGAGAGAGAGAGAGAGAGAGAGAGAGAGAGAGAGAGAGAGAGAGAGAGAGAGAGAGAGAGAGAGAAGCCTACTGCAGACAAAAACAAGATCAGTGTAAATATAGACACAGACACACCACCAAGTGTATGCAAGTGTGTGTGTGTGTGTGTTTGCGCGCGTGTGTGTGTGTGTGTGTGTGTGTGTGTGTGTGTGTGTGTGTGTGTGTGTGTGTGTGTGTGTGTGTGTGTGTGTGAAAGAGAGCGAGGGAGAAAGAAAAAGAGAGAAATGCACCTCTCCCCCTTTGCTCGGCTGACACCTGCGGGGCCACAGGAAGGTCACAGACAACTGAGTTCAACACCCCCCCCCCCCAACACACACTGCTGTCTCATCAGACCACACTGAACAAGTGTGAGCAGAGACAGAGTCAGAGCCAGAGACAAGCAGAGACAGAAACAGAGGCAGAGACAAGACATGGACAGATAAAGAGAAAAGGACAGAGACATAGACAGGAACAGAGACATAAACAGAAACAGGGACAGAGACATAGACAAGGACAGAGACAATTACAGGGAAAGAGACAAGGAAAAAATAGAAGCAAAGGCAGGGACAGGAAAGGAGACAGAGGCAGAGACAGGGACAGAAACAGGGACAGAGACATAGATATGGTCCATAGGACAGAGACTTCATTTTGATGGAACATGTTTCATTATTAAAACAGCATGCTGCTTGCACACCCCTCATTTCTTTCACAGTTTCTTGCACACTGCAGTGTGACTTATATCCTAAAGAAAGCGTCCAACCGCAGGAACTTTACCAAACAAACAAACAAATCTATAAATAAATAAAAGGCTGATACAAAAAACAGCTGTACGTTCCACCATCTTGGACTTGTGGTGATCACATGACCCTCACACCTCAGTGTCTCTGAACAAAATGGCAGCTTGTGATGTGTAAAGTTCAGAGAAAGGATATGTGTGTGTGTGTGTGTGTGTGTGTGTGTGTGTGTGTGTGTGTGTGTGTGTGTGTGTGTGTGTGTGTGTGTGTGTGTGTGTGTGTGTGTGTGTGTGTGTGTGAGTGAGTGTGTGTGTGTGTGTGTGTGTGTGTGTGTGTGTGTGTGTGTGTGTGTGTGTGTGTGTGTGTGTGTGTGTAAAGTTTTTTTAAAGGAAAGAATGAAATAGAGAGACTGAGAAAGGAAAATAGTAAAATAGAAAACCTAAGAAAGGAGAGAAGAAGGATGGTAGAAAAGGATATAAACAAGAGAGTGGAAGAAGAAGGGGAAATAGGAATAGCACAAATTAAAGCAAAGACAAAGAAACAGATGTAGACAGAAAGAGTGAAAAAAAGAAGGGAAAAAGTGTAAGAGAAAATATATAAAGACAGATATACAGACAGAAGTAGAATTACAAAAATGTTTGTGTGTGTGTGTCTGTGTGTGTGTGTGAGAGAGAGAGAGAGAGAGAGAGAGAGAGAGAGAGAGAGAGAGAGAGAGAGATAAAAAGGGAAGAGCAAGAAAGTTAAAGAGAAATGAAAGAAAATGAAATTCATATAGGAAACGGAACAAAGATTAAAAAAGAAAAGGAAGGAAAGAGTGAAAAAGAGCAAACATCGCAGAAACTAAAAAAAGAAAACAGACATGTAATGAAATTAAAAAAAGAGAAAGAGAGAGAGAGAGAGAGAGAGAGAGAGAGAGAGAGAGAGAGAGAGAGAGAGAGAGAGAGAGAGACAAGCCGAAGTTCATTGTATTCAGGAAGTGTGAGATCAGTACATGCCGTGTTCCACATTCCAGATCACTGACTTCTCTGTGTGTGTGTGTGTGTGTGTGTGTGTGTGTGTGTGTGTGTGTGTGTGTGTGTGTGTGTGTGTGTGTGAGGAACATCTGGAGCAGGAGACACACCGCAGACTGGAAAAGTGCATGCTTCTCCCTACAGCAGGACAAGTGTGTGTGATAAAATGGCAGGAAACTCCTGCGGTGTTTGTGTGTGTGTGTGTGTGTGTGTGTGTGTGTGTGTGTGTGTGTGTGTGTGTGTGTGTGTGTGTGTGTGTGTGTGTGTGTGCTTATGTGTGTAGACTGGCCTCGGGGTTTAACACTAACACGCACGCACTCAGGGGGAGATGAAATTAACACTGTCACTGTATGGTAGCAGGACAGGAGTAATTACGTACTGATCCCTGCCACGCTGCTGATTTCACTTCAACTGGCAGAAACAGGCCTGATACAAACAGACACAGATGCACATAGACACAGACATCACCACACACTTATTACCAACATCACCACACACTTATTACCAACATCACCACACACATATTACCAACATCACCACACACTTATTACCAACATCACCACACACTTATTACCAACATCACCACACACTTATTACCAACATCACCACACACTTATTACCAACATCACCACACACATATTACCAACATCACCACACACTTATTACCAACATCACCACACACTTATTACCAACATCACCACACACTATTACCAACATCACCACACACGTATTACCAACATCACCACACACTATTACCAAATCACCACACACTTATTACCAACATCACCACACCCTTATTACCAACATCACCACACACATTATTACCACATCACCACACACTTTATTACCAACATACCACACACTTATGACCAACATCACCACACACATATTACCAACATCACCACAGCACTTATTACCAACAATCACCACACACTTATTAGCCAACATCACCACACACGTATTACCAACATCACCAGCACACAGTATACCAACATCACCACATATTACCAACATCACCACACACATATTACCAACATCACCACACACTTATTACCAACATCACCACACACATATTACCAACATCACCACACACATATTACCAACATCACCACACACATATTACCAACATCACCACACACATATTACCAACATCACCACACACTTATTACCAACATCACCACACACGTATTACCAACATCACCACACACTTATTACCAACATCACCACACACTTATTACCAACATCACCACACACTTATTACCAACATCACCACACACGTATTACCAACATCACCACACACGTATTACCAACATCACCACACACTTATTACCAACATCACCACACACATATTACCAACATCACCACACACTTATTACCAACATCACCACACACTTATTACCAACATCACCACACACATATTACCAACATCACCACACACTTATTACCAACATCACCACACACATATTACCAACATCACCACACACTTATTACCAACATCACCACACACTTATTACCAACATCACCACACACTTATTACCAACATCACCACACACTTATTACCAACATCACCACACACATATTACCAACATCACCACACACATATTACCAACATCACCACACACATATTACCAACATCACCACACACATATTACCAACATCACCACACACTTATTACCAACATCACCACACACTTATTACCAACATCACCACACACTTATTACCAACATCACCACACACGTATTACCAACATCACCACACACTTATTACCATCACCACACACTTATTACCAACATCACCACACACTTATTACCAACATCACCACACACTTATTACCAACATCACCACACACTTATTACCAACATCACCACACACTTATTACCAACATCACCACACACTTATTACCAACATCACCACACACTTATTACCAACATCACCACACACGTATTACCAACATCACCACACACTTATTACCAACATCACCACACACTTATTACCAACATCACCACACACGTATTACCAACATCACCACACACGTATTACCAACATCACCACACACGTATTACCAACATCACCACACACGTATTACCAACATCACCACACACTTATTACCAACATCACCACACACTTATTACCAACATCACCACACACTTATTACCAACATCACCACACACTTATTACCAACACCACACATGTATTACCAACATCACCACACACGTATTACCAACATCACCACACACTTATTACCAACATCACCACACACGTATTACCAACATCACCACACACGTATTACCAACATCACCACACACTTATTACCAACATCACCACACACTTATTACCAACATCACCACACACATATTACCAACATCACCACACACATATTACCAACATCACCACACACTTATTACCAACATCACCACACACGTATTTCCAACATCACCACACCCACAGAGTGTGAGATTCCTGTCCCTACACCATATATGATTTTATAATGAAACGACTGATTTTGGTTATAATGTCATTGATAATAAAAATAAAATGAATAAAAAAGTGTAAAAAGGAATGTGCCTGAAACAGAATCTTGAGGAACACCATACCGGAAAATGTCTACTTCTGTATTTTAACAAACTTGTATTGTTCTATTGATTCGTGTGTGTGTGTGTGTGTGTGTGTGTGTGTGTGTGTGTGTGTGTGTGTGTGTGTGTGTGTGTGTGTGTGTGTGTGTGTGTGTGTGAGGTCAGACAGAAGCAGATTGTGGCATTAACACCTGTGCTGCGCCACTCTTCATCTCTGTCCATCTTTCTTTCTCTTTCCAATGTTGGAAGTGTCAAGTTTCACCCAACAAATGGTTCACACACATGTACCGTCTAGACGTGTGTGTGTGTGTGTGTGTGTGTGTGTGTGTGTGTGTGTGTGTGTGTGTGTGTGTGTGTGTGTGTGTGTGTGTGTGTGTGTGTGTGTGTAGAGGTCAAATACAGGGCTTACATTCTTTCACTGTGACAGACACAGCCATTTCACATTGGGAGGTGGGGAGTGCTCTCTCTGTCTCACATTCCTGCATACACACACACACACACACACACACACACACACACACACACACACACACACACACACACACACACACACACACACACACACACACACACACACACACACACACACACACTCAAGACACAGTCTAA
>NC_062541.1:1583318-1630818 GCF_022655615.1 Tachysurus fulvidraco | reverse complement strand
CAGATGTTCTAACATCTGTATGTTATAAACGTAATAAATGTAAACATCTCTGACACAGAGCAGAAACGTCAAAGAGACAAATGAGATCATTTCTGCTGCTGTGGCATTTCGGCTCTGTTTCACAGATGTTAGACTAAATGATATAATGACAGAATATAGGCAGGCAATACAAGGCAGAACATGGACATGGACATGGACATGGACATGGACATGGACATGGACATGGACATGGACATGGACATGGACATGGACATGGACACACCACGTACCAACAACGACTAACACCAGGGAAGTGAACAAACAGAGTAGATGTAGTTAACAGGAACCAATCACAAAGCGGAGACAATCAGAGACAAAGACAAAACACCTGGGGAAGAGATTGGGTGCAATTAGTGTCCATGGTAACAAATGAGTGGGCGGGGCCAACAATTAACAGCAGTAGGGCAAGACAGCAGACAGAAACAGGGCAAAAACACAGACAGACTCATTACACTAATCTGTATCATCTTATTAACTCTATCATTATTAAATATCGTATACAACACATTTCTTCTCCCTCTTCACCTTTCAGTCATTTTCTTCTCTGATAAAGAAACTCTTCATCCTCTTAAAAGTCCTCCTCACTACCCCTAGGCCTTATGAGCTCTTTTAAGGGTTAAGATGCATTATGAATCATTTTTATCTTTAACAGAATCTTGAAACGATTCATAAGGAAACGATTCATTATTTAAAGATACGACCTTGATGATTGAACTTAACTTTATTTAGTATCTTCTGTTTAATACATTGTTCTCCCCGTGCCTCGGGGGTTTCCTCCGGGTACTCCGGTTTCCTCCCCCGGTCCAAAGACATGCATGGTAGGTTGTTTGGTATCTCTGGAAAATTGTCCGTAGTGTGTGTGTGTGTGTGTGTGTGAATGAGAGTGTGTGTGCCCTGTGATGGGTTGGCACTCCGTCCAGGGTGTATCCTGCCTCGATGCCCAATGACGCCTGAGATAGGCACAGGCTCCCCGTGACCTGAGAAGGTCGGATAAGCGGTAGGAGATGAATGAATGAATGAATGTTTAATACATGATTAATCTTGATCAGAATCTGGAGCAGCCAACAGTGGGGTCTTCCACCATGCAGAGGAGATTAAATGCTGCTGTTACATCATCAGGAGCCAGAGTGACTGCAGGACGTCCATCCAGCCAACAGGAGGCGCAATTAAAAGCTGATTGGATCCCAAGATGATCTGCTTATTATTATTATTATTATTGACTTTACATCATCATCATAATAATAATAACAATATTAATAGATTTATGACCCTAGAAATGAACAGACGTTGGGGATTATGACTAGAGTAAAAATGTTTATTTCACGGTCCAGGAAAAAATACTGCAGCAAATCTGATAGACACTTGAGGAAATAAAGGACAAATGTGTACGGTGTCTTCTGCAGATCCTCAGATTCAGCTTACACAATCATTTATTTCTGTAAAGTGTCTCACTGAAGGAAGCTGATCAGACCTGAGACAGCAGGAGGGGTCAGAACACGAGGTCACTTCCTGTTCTGGTGGGAGACGTTAAGACATGATTTATTTACAGAGAACTGAACAGAGATGTGTTTGTGTTTATAGATGTGTTTAGTGTAGAGGTGTGTGTGTGTGTGTGTGTGTGTTTATAGATGTGTTTAGTGTAGAGGTGTGTGTGTGTGTGTGTGTGTGTGTTTATAGATGTGTTTAGTGTAGAGGTGTGTGTTTATAGATGTGTTTAGTGTAGAGGTGTGTGTGTGTGTGTGTGTGTGTTTATAGATGTGTTTAGTGTAGAGGTGTGTGTGTGTGTGTGTGTGTGTTTATAGATGTGTTTAGTGTAGAGGTGTGTGTGTGTTTATAGATGTGTTTAGTGTAGAGGTGTGTGTGTGTGTGTGTTTATAGATGTGTTTAGTGTAGAGGTGTGTGTGTGTGTGTGTGTGTTTATAGATGTGTTTAGTGTAGAGGTGTGTGTGTGTGTGTGTTTATAGATGTGTTTAGTGTAGAGGTGTGTGTTTATAGATGTGTTTGGTGTAGAGGTGTGTGTGTGTGTTTATAGATGTGTTTAGTGTAGAGGTGTGTGTGTGTGTGTGTGTTTATAGATGTGTTTAGTGTAGAGGTGTGTGTGTGTGTGTTTATAGATGTGTTTAGTGTAGAGGTGTGTGTGTGTGTTTATAGATGTGTTTAGTGTAGAGGTGTGTGTGTGTGTGTGTATAGATGTGTTTAGTGTAGAGGTGTGTGTGTGTGTGTTTATAGATGTTTTGGTGTAGATGTGTGTGTGTTTATAGATGTTTTGGTGTAGAGGGGTGTGTGTGTGTGTGAGAAAGAGAATAGGGAAGGGTATAAAGAATAATTGTGTGTGTGTGTGTGTGTGTGTGTGTGAGAATAGGGAAGGGTATAAAGAATAATTGTGTGTGTGTGTGTGTGTGAGAGAGAGAATAGGGAAGGGTATAAAGAATAATTGTGTGTGTGTGTGTGTGAGAGAGAGAATAGGGAAGGGTATAAAGAATAATTGTGTGTGTGTGTGTGTGTGAGAATAGGGAAGGGTATAAAGAATAATTGTGTGTGTGTGTGTGTGTGAGAGAATAGGGAAGGGTATAAAGAATAATTGTGTGTGTGTGTGTGTGTGTGTGTGTGTGTGTGTGTGTGTGTGTGTGTGTGTGTGAGAATAGGGAAGGGTATAAAGAATAATTGTGTGTGTGTGTGTGTGTGTGTGTGTGTGTGTGTGTGTGTGTGTGTGTGTGTGTGTGTGTGAGAGAATAGGGAAGGGTATAAAGAATAATTGTGTGTGTGTGTGTGTGTGTGTGTGTGTGTGTGTGTGTGTGTGTGTGTGTGTGTGTGTGTGTGAATAGGGAAGGGTATAAAGAATAATTGTGTGTGTGTGTGTGTGAGAGAGAATAGGGAAGGGTATAAAGAATAATTGTGTGTGTGTGTGTGTGTGTGTGTGAATAGGGAAGGGTATAAAGAATAATTGTGTGTGTGTGTGTGTGTGTGTGTGTGAGAGAGAGAGAATAGGGAAGGGTATAAAGAATAATTGTGTGTGTGTGTGTGTGTGTGAGTGTGTGTGAGAGAATAGGGAAGGGTATAAAGAATAATTGTGTGTGTGTGTGTGTGTGTGTGTGTGTGTGTGTGTGTGTGTGTGTGTGTGTGTGTGTTTGTGAATAGGGAAGGGTATAAAGAATAATTGTGTGTGTGTGTGTGAGTGTGTGTGAGAGAATAGGGAAGGGTATAAAGAATAATTGTGTGTGTGTGTGTGTGTGTGTGTGTGTGTGTGTGTGTGTGTGTGTGTGTGTGTGTGTGTGTGAGAATAGGGAAGGGTATAAAGAATAATTGTGTGTGTGTGTGTGTGTGTGAATAGGGAAGGGTATAAAGAATAATTGTGTGTGTGTGTGTGTGTGTGTGTGTGTGTGAGAGAATAGGGAAGGGTATAAAGAATAATTGTGTGTGTGTGTGTGTGTGTGTGTGTGAGAGAATAGGGAAGGGTATAAAGAATAATTGTGTGTGTGTGTGTGTGTGTGTGAGAATAGGGAAGGGTATAAAGAATAATTGTGTGTGTGTGTGTGTGTGTGAGAATAGGGAAGGGTATAAAGAATAATTGTGTGTGTGTGTGTGTGTGTGTGTGTGAGAATAGGGAAGGGTATAAAGAATAATTGTGTGTGTGTGTGTGTGTGTGTGTGTGTGTGAGAATAGGGAAGGGTATAAAGAATAATTGTGTGTGTGTGTGTGTGTGTGTGTGTGTGTGTGTGAGAGAGAGAATAGGGAAGGGTATAAAGAATAATTGTGTGTGTGTGTGTGTGAGAATAGGGAAGGGTATAAAGAATAATTGTGTGTGTGTGTGTGTGTGTGTGTGTGTGTGTGTGTGAGAATAGGGAAGGGTATAAAGAATAATTGTGTGTGTGTGTGTGTGTGTGTGTGTGTGTGTGTGTGTGTGTGTGTGTGTGTGTGTGTGTGAATAGGGAAGGGTATAAAGAATAATTGTGTGTGTGTGTGTGTGTGAATAGGGAAGGGTATAAAGAATAATTGTGTGTGTGTGTGTGTGTGTGTGTGTGTGAGAATAGGGAAGGGTATAAAGAATAATTGTGTGTGTGTGTGTGTGTGTGTGTGTGAGAATAGGGAAGGGTATAAAGAATAATTGTGTGTGTGTGTGTGTGTGTGTGTGCGTGAGAATAGGGAAGGGTATAAAGAATAATTGTGTGTGTGTGTGTGTGTGTGTGTGTGAGAATAGGGAAGGGTATAAAGAATAATTGTGTGTGTGTGTGTGTGAGAATAGGGAAGGGTATAAAGAATAATTGTGTGTGTGTGTGTGTGTGTGTGTGTGAGAATAGGGAAGGGTATAAAGAATAATTGTGTGTGTGTGTGTGTGTGTGTGTGTGTGTGTGTGTGCGCCCCACATTTTTTTTCAGGGCTCGACAGCAGAGACACTTATTTAAAGACGGTGTAGTGTGTGTGTAATTAACATGTATTAAAATGTGTAAAACTAGTTTAAAGGTGTATTTAACTCCAGGGTAAAATAACTGCAGGGGTGTGTGTGTGTGTGTGTGTGTGTGTGTGTGTGTGTGTGTGTGTGTGTGTGTGTGTGTGTGTGTGTGTGTGTGTGTGTGTGTGTGTGTGTGTGTGTGTGTGGTTCATTCAGAAAGTAACAGGGTGATGAGAGTGTTGAAGCTGCACAGTGTGTGATGTGATGTGAGTGAGGTGTGAAAGTGAAAGCAGGAGATGAGCTCAGTGTCTCCCTCTGCTGTCAGTCAAGTGTAACACAACAACACATCATTTATATATTTATAATATAAAATCCCACAAACATCCCAAACAAACAAAAATGATGTCATTGTTTTTTAATATTTAGGACATCCTAAAACACACAACCTGAGACAAGGTGAGCGACTTTCACGTCTCGGGCATCGCGATGCTCACGTGTCTCAGTTAGTGATATATAATGATGGACTATAACCTGTTTCTGCGTCGTCTGTAACACGACACTCCGGTATCTTTTCCCTCATCTATTCATCATAAACTAAAGGGAAAAAAACTGAAAAAAACAAATAAAAAGAGGACCAAAAAAAAACAACAGATGAAAAATGAAAGCAATAAATAAATCTTATCGCTACGGCGCTGGAGTTATTTTACAGGTGAAGCTTCTAAAAAATCTCCATTAATTTGTAGATTCGTTTCTGTATTGATTGAAAAAAACCGAAAAAAACAAAACAAAAGCACGACACGAGGAACGGTACAAGTGAGAATATTTACTCTGGGCATTAAACAGAACATAATGTGGGGCATCTCCATTAGCGCACACACACACACACACACACACACACACACACACACACACACACACACACACACACACACACAACTTGTTATACAAACACACTGCAGTTGCTTCTGTTGGATTAGTGGACTGAAGATGAGGTTGAAGGTGTGTGTGAGTGTGTGTGTGTGTGTGTGTGTGTGTCATGCAGCAAACAGTCAATCCCCGTTAGCCTGGCATGACACACACACACACACACACACACACACACACACACACACACACACACACACACAACTTGTTATACAAACACACTGCAGTTGCTTCTGTTGGATTAGAGGACTGAAGATGAGGTTGAAGGTGTGTGTGAGTGTGTGTGTGTGTGTGTGTGTCATGCAGCAAACAGTCAATCCCCGTTAGCCTGGCATCAGTTGAGTCTTTTTTCTGTTAAAACAAGACAAACACACACATTAAACCCAGTGACATGTTAAACACACACCTCAGCAGTCGGTCACGTTACAGTGAGTCACAGCTTCGTCATTCAGGATTCAGCTTTATCGGCAGTTTCTGCCTGGAACCCGACTTCCTGTATTTTCTGGGCTATAAAACACATGTACGAGTTCCCGAATGTCAGTCCGAGTGTCGGGATGTTTTCAGGTCGACTCGCCGTCTGCATCTCAGTGGCCACTGAACCGAAGCTTTGCTCTGTGCACTGATTCTAGTTAAATGAGCTGGATACGTCTTGTTGGATATTTTTAGAGAAGTATTTATACTGAAACCTGAATGACGTCAGCACATGGCCTGTGCTTTAGGGAAATCCCACTCTATATTTATTGTATATATTTCTGTCTTCTATAAAAACACTTGAGCATGCATCAAATCCAGCACACACACTTCTGAGAGTTGGTGTCAGAAGCCTGTTCTTACCTGCCCACGCTGGCTCCGCCCACTGCGCTGTTCTGAGCTCCCGAAGCCGCGGCGGTCAGAGCCGCGGCCGAGACGGAGGAACCGTTCACCGGGCTGCCGTCGCCTCGCAGGATCCCTGTGCACTTCCAGTTATCCATGTAGTTCGCTATAAACACACACACACACACACACACACACACACACACACACACACACACACACAACTAATTATTACCTAGTTAGCACAATATCTCTGATTACTTCTGTAGTATTTGCTCTGTAGATTAGTTCTGAAACCTGGAACCACACCTGAGATGTTGAGTTCTCTCTCTAAGTCCTACCAGTTAACCCGGTTCTGGTCAATAAACACTGTCTAGGTGTTCAGCTACAGCTCACATAACACTACAATTAAAGGTGGGGTGTACGTTGTTTGAAAGCCAATGTTCTGCTGATGTCACACATGCGCACTGAACACTCTCTCCGCCCATATCAACAAGCCCCGCCCCTTTCTGCTCATTGGCTACACGTTTGTTTTGTTTTTGTTTTCTGAAGCATTCATCAAACAACGGAGACCCCACCTTTAACTTCATTAGCCTGTTATTCAGGGATCTGACCTTTCCACAGTCGGACACAGCCGTCGTCCCCTGACGAGGCGAGCAGCGTGCTGGTGATGTTCCAGCTCACTCTCCACACCTGAGAGTTGTGACTGTCGAACTGAGCCATTAGCTGGACTTCGAACTTGGTTGGTCCTGAGCTGGTGGCGCTCTCTCTCCTGGTGGAAAGAACACAAAATACACGTTTAATGTGCTTTAAATGTTAAAGAGCTTTGGAGCGATGAGTAACCACTAGTGTGCGCTGTGGAGCCCTGAATAAAGGATGGGTTCATCCTCTTCTCTTTAACAGCTCTTTGGTATCTTTCACCAGCTCACCTCATAGGGACCAGCTTGAATATGCGCACGTCTTTGGTTGCTATGGCCAGGACGTGGAAGGACCTCCCGAGGTTCGGGGCGAAGGCGATGTCGTGGACCGGATCAGTGACCGTCATCAGGGTCTCTGCTTTTGCGTACTTCCTGTTAGGAGGGACATCAGTAAGGAGAATAATGATGTACGGTCTCTGTGTACACAGTGTACAAGCTGAGGAACACAAGACGTGGGGTTCAGTTGCTGTGGATTTCTTTAACCTGCTTGTTATTAGATCAGGTATCAGAGAGCAGTGTTTATACTACAGAAAGCTGCAGTGTGCACGGGGACTGGTGTGGGCGGACTGTAGGACGTCTCTGATGACATCACAATGCTAGTCTTTATAATGACATCATCTCTCACCTGGTGTTTTCGTTGTACTCGTAGATCTGGACTTTTCCGGTGTAGGTCACGTTACTGTCGTCACTGCCGACTGCGATCATAGGAGAGTGTGCACGTGAGCTGGGAAATGAACACACACACACACACACACACACTGTTTTTTTTGCCCACATGTAGAAGATAATCACTCACTATTCAGTTAGATGTGTTAGTTTTATTTATTAATCATCCCATTTAGTCACACGGTCATGCTTTGATCTGTGTTCTAACTGAAAACAATAGGAAGAGCTCTCTCTCTCTCTCTCTCTCTCTCTCTCACACACACACACACACACACACACAAACATACACACACTCTGACACACACACACCTGGAAGGGTTCCAGGAGATGCAGGAGCAGGAGAGTTTGCAGGAGATCTCGTGCTGGAGGCTCCACTGACTCAGGTTCATCACATCTGGAGCTTCATAGATACGAACCACACCGTCGGCCGAACAGGTGGCCAGAACCAGACCCATGTGCTTTGGAGCAAACTTTACATCGGTCACTGACGTCCTGCTGTCCACCAACGTCGTCCTCTTAATCTACACACACACACACACACGCACACACACGCACACACACGCACACACACACACGCACACACACGCACACACAGAGCTCACATTCCTTTCATGCCCTTTTGGTAAAAACACAGACTATAAAGGAAGATAACACACACACACACACACACACACACACACACACACACACACACACCGTACAGTGAGACGTTAAGACTTTAAGGTGTGTGTGATTTCAGCTCACCCAGTGACTGAGGCCACGCTGTTTGTCATTCGACTCTCCGACGATCTCCTCCCAAACCGCGGCGGTGCGGTCAAAGGAGCAGGACGCGAGAACCTGCCCGAACTCCGGGTGAGCCCACGTCACACGCCACACGGAGCCACTGTGAGTCTGCAAACATCACACAACTACGTTAACACAATCACATCACATATCGTTTCTGTGGTGAATTTATTTCAGAAGAAACATGTAGCTGACCTTCCAGCTCGCTGTGCAGTGCCACTCGCCGCTGTCACTTCTGTCCCAAACCTAGGACAAGAACACACACACACACAGAAACAGATCCACATGCACGCACACGAACACACACACACACACACACACAAGCGCGCACACACACAGAGATCCACACGCACGCACGCACACAAACACACACAGACCCACACACAGATCCTCACACACACACACACACACAGATCCACACCCACACACGATACATTTTTAGCTCCAAATATTTATTTTAAATGGTTTATATCAGTGTTTATAGCAATCCAGTGGTGTTAGTAAGGGACAAAGTCAAAGCTCACAACCATGAGACAAAATCGATTCATTTTTAATCTTTGCAGGTTTTCTGTCTTTTATTCTGTTTGAAGCCACAAAAAGACTTTTCTTCTTTATTTCTTTACTTGGTCTCTTTCCTGGGTCTTAATTTATTTGACAACAGAACCTCACATCTATTGTCCTACAATGTTCCTCAGAACAGAACCGTGTGAAAACGTCCCTGACGACCTGAAACTTTTCTGCACTTTACAGACCACGAAGACCAGCGCCGCCTACAGGCGAAGCGTGATAACGAACATAGATCTGCGCATGCGCACTAAAGCCAATCGGCTTTGTTATGGCTGAGATCTTAGTTTGAACTTAACGCTTTAGTACAGTCTCACAATCTAATTATTAATCATCTCGTCCTGTTATTAGTATTCCTAAAGTACTATTTACGTAGTTTATTGTCAGCAGAATCACTTTTTCTTTCATAAAAACAGATAAATACATGAACGTGCGCGTGAAAGTTTGTAATAACCCGTTATTTACAGAAATACATCGTGTGATTTATCTTCAGCTTTATTAGATCTTATATACAGGTACAATATGCAGAAAAACAGCAATAATAACCATAATAATAACCTTCACACTTTGGTCACTGGAGCACGTTGCCATCCTGCGGCCGTGGAAATCATACGAAACATCATGAATCAGATCTTTATGATCCGCCGCTATGGTTTTCGCCACAAACATAATGGATTTATAAGCTTTTAATTCTATAAATATTAGCTTAGCTTCAAGCTAACTCGGTAATAAGCGAATAATATCGATCACGGAGATTTAAAGTAACTTCAGACGGGCGCCATTTTGTTCGTCTGAAATTCAACGGTTTAATACCAAATAACCGACTGTTAAAGACCTAGTGCACTAAGTAGGGTGCAAAAAACCCTACATGTAGTGCACTTATAAAGGGAGGAGAAGTTGGATTGGAACGGACCTTTCTGTGTTAGGCGTATTAGAGTTCGCTGTTGCCACCTGTCGGTTTGGCGGCGCAAACAACAGGATTTCTTATAATACGTGCACTGGCCAGCAGAGGGCGCTCATATCCTTAATTTCAAGTCAAAAAGCTTTTATTGACATTTCAACCATATATAGCTGTTGCAGTACACAGTGACATGAGACAGCGTTTCTCCAGGATTAGGGTGTTACATAAAAGAAAGACAGGGATAAGGACTTGTAAGTAGTCTTAGCTACATAAAGTGTATCTGTGCAACCTGGTGCAAACAGTGCAGGACAATTCATTTAGTCACTCGATAAAGCAGTTGCACTGAGGGTTAAAGGTGGGGTGTACGCTGTTTGAGAAATGCTTCAGAAAGCTGAGTCGGGACGACAAACAAAACACACGTGTAACCAATGAGCAGAAAGGGGCGTGTCTTGTCAATATGGGCGGAGAGAGTGTTCAGTGCGCATGTGTGACGTTAGCAGAAAGCGGTTTTAACATTGACATGGAGGATAAAAACATTAAGTGAAAAAAGACTTACGATAAGGACAAGAAGTAGGACGTGTTAATATAGGATCAGCTTTCCAGCACTGGAGAGAACGGAAGGAGCAGGAAGTTGGCCACATATTCACAGGTTGGAGTTTCCCGAGTCAATAACTCCTGAGCTAAACGCTGTTACTACGGGTTAACACGGGTCCTACTTCTTGCCTTATCGTAAGCCTTTCTTTCTTTGTTTTTATCCACCATGTCAATGTTAAAATCACTTTCTGCTAATGTCACACATGCACACTGAACACTATGTATGTGTGGGGCGGAGCAATCAATACAGGGGTGGGACCCATTTGGGTTAGGGGCGTGTTTGTTTTGGTGATTTCAAAAGTCAACATTGGCTTTCAAACAACGGAGACCTCACCTTTAATTCATTAATTAGCTTCTAAATAAATAAACTACTATCGAAAAATAAAATGAGAATTTATTTCTTTTACATAAGTGTATAAAACAATCGAGTAAAAAGCAAGAAAATAACTTTAAGTTTCAGATATTTTAAATAAAAGGATTGTAGTTTTTTGTTGTTGTTGTTGTTTTATAATTAATGTCAGTGTTTGTCTTATTTCCTGTTATTTATAAAGTATAACGCTATTATAACGTTTTTTTGTCCTTTGCGGGCAGCATGAAGGACCTCGTCGAATGCGCATGCGCAGATCTCCAGTTTAAGCAAACCTGCGCATGCGCGTTCGTGAGCACCATCCGCTGATCTCCAACTCATCGTTCCGGAAAGTGATGCGCGTTTACTGTTTGTGGATCTGCGTTAAAGTCTGCGTTAGTCAAAACTCCAACGCCGTCGCTTTTTCGCCACAGATGTCAACTTGGATACGTTTGTTTTCAGGCTTATGGCTGAAAACATGAGCGGGCATTTTGTATAATAATGTTTATATTTTACTAAAGATCTATTAAGATAACTGACAGACGGGAGGAAGGGGAAATGGACCACGAATTTGAGGACATGGACTCAGAAGACCGGTGGCAGAACCTCTACATAGTAAGTTAGCCGGCTAGGCTAACTAGTTAGCATGTCGGAAAGCTGCTTGCTGTTCCGTCATGAACACTCGCTACTTGCATTAAGACCTTTTATAAGCCACTGTGTCGTGTTTAACCGTCTCACAGCTTAACCTCCGTCGTTAACATGATAGTTGTTGGGCTTTAGAACGGCGTCGAAGTGTAGCGTAGATTTGCGCATGCGCGAACAATAGTAACGCCGCGTTAGCAAACGACTCGAATCATCGACTCGATGATTCAGGACGTTTATGTGAGCTGTTATATCGTTCGTTTAGACAATACGTACCTCGCATATTCGTGACTGCAGAGTTCTACACAATTAGTGTATTTTTAATTTATAAAATAGAGGAAGATACACAATCAGTGATCAAACATTTTGGCCTTGATGGCAGTGAGTCGTCTTCTCAGTGAACCGAGTCAAACGATCCGACTCATTAAAATGTACTGAATTCGACACTGATGTATTAAACAATGCTGTAAATGTCACTCGGACAGTGATGACGATGATTATAGTTTTCCGCACTGACACATAAATTAAGCTAAAACAGCCATGTAGTAAAATTAAAACTTAGAAAAGTCTATTGTGCAGTTTTGGTTCCTTATAACATGCTGTGTGTCGAGTTCATTATCTGCACTTGTTTGGTTGCTGACTCAGTGAAGAAAATGAAAACAAAAGTGGACACATAGCATTTCAGCATTTAATGTTTCCTGAAAGTGACGTTAAGACATTCTGGGAATGCGGTCCCTTTCCAGGCATCGGTGTGGGATGAGCCTCTGACTCCCAGGAGGAACAGGACCTGGATGTATCAGACACGTAGGAGTGAAGACGTGACGTAAACACGTGGTCTGTTTAAACAAGACCATTGTGTATAGTTCTGACCTCCTTACAGACGAACGGTGTGACAGGACGCGTGTAACAACACGAAAGGATTAGTGTAGCACCGCAACGACGATGTTTAAAATGAAACTCTTATTTTCTCTGCAGGAAATACGGAACCAGTCTCAGGAATGTCCTTACAAAGTGGCAAAGTTTCCTGAGAACCGCAACCGTAACCGATACAGAGATGTCAGCCCCTGTGAGTACACACACACACACACACACACACACACACAGGGATGAAATATTTAAAAATAAATCTCTTAATGGGATTAAAGGACGAAACTAAAGATCTGATAAGAAGGAAGACAAAAGAAGAATTAATCCCCCAGAATCCTGAATAGATGAAGAGGGATAAGATGATGACCGAGAGTAATAGAGTGTGTCTTCAGGATGCTGTGTGTAATGACACCTCCTCTCCTGTGGAGTTAAACCTTACTGCTGTGATGAGGGGATGGGGTTGTGACCTCAGGGCGTGAACACGTCCTCACGTCTCTGTGGTGAGATGAGTGAGAGTTAGAGCTTAGTGATGAAATATGTGGCGCTTCAGGGCAGGGAGGACAAGGGAAAACGCACACACAATGTGTTAGCATGACACACACATCACACACACACAACACATACATCACACAGCTAAAATATCTCACACACTTCTCACACACAACACACATCACACACTTCTCACACATAAATCTCAAACATCTCAGACTCTTTACAACTTACACATGACTTACATCTCACACACAACACACATCTCACACCAGCTTTAGATAATGTGGATTTGCATAAATGCTCTTCCCAACATAGAAATTTAGTAAAAAAAAATATGTGCCATAAAACCTTACACAGAACGTAAATAGGAAGTGATTCCTACTATAGAAAGAGTACGTTATAAGCTTCTATATTTTTTATGTTTCATCAGTTACACCCTGCCCGATACTGCGACATTCTTAGAGATACAGCTTTCCCACGTTTCCCGTGTCGGCAGGCCCAGTGCATCATGCGTTCGGAAAGACTTGAATCGTGGCAAAGTTTTATTAATTAGTTAAAAAATCACACCTGGAAGTTACGGCTATGCTAAGGCCATCCTTAAAAATATTTTGGTTTGCAGTAACAGTAAAAAAAAAAAGGGGGGGGGGGTCAGGATGGTAGGTCTATATATTTTTTTTTATTCAAGTTTCAATGTAAAAAAAAAAAAGTACAATTTTGGTGATGGTGATGACGTCGGTAAGACTTTAAACAAATTAGCATATCGTGACGTCACTGACTGGGTCTTCGACCCATGCCTTCGGGCGCATCATCGCAAACCTTATTTTGATGCTGGACAGTTTTTACAGAACTTCATGCCAAGTTGAAGCGGTGTCGAGCTGTTTTAATGAGTTTTCTAGATGTATCATGGCGCTCGAACCCGTACGACTTTGGACGGTGACGGCGAACATTTTGTTTACTGTAGCCGCAGCCATCGTTGCCGAGCGCGAACCGTCGACTCTGACAGTGAATGAGAGAATGAGACGAAGTGAACGCACAGGCCGTAGTGTGACATCCGGTAACCAACAGTGTAAACGTAGATGACATCACGGGTTTTTATTTAAAAGAAAGAACGTAGCCTTCGTCTGTATGTAGGCCAATTTATATATTTACAATACTTACTAAAATATAATTTATATTATTGTATTGCTTTTGTATTAGTTGTTTGTAGAGTAGGAAAAAAAAGGTCGGTCTTGACGCAAAAAAAAAATAAATAAATTTGAGTCGGTCTCAAATTGACAGGGTCGGTCGGGTTACGGCAAACAAGAATATTTTTAAGGATGGCCTCACTGGCTCCCGTCGAGACGGAACCAATCAGATGGCCACTTACAAGTGAACGACAGCAGGCATGACGTACATGACGTCTACCACTAAATACTCTATGATCATGGAGAGCCAGTTGAGTCTCTTTAATGACATTCCGGCTTTGATTTCACAATTTCGGGATTTATTACAGAAATTACGAAGTAAAAAAAAATATGAGAAGATGCTCTACTATCTAAGGACAAGACATGCATACAGGTGAAGTGGCAACTTGAGCTAGGGAGCAGGAGGTAGGATTACATACAGCCCCCTCAGAGCGTTTAGCTGCAGGAGAGCCCTTCTACATTGCCGTGCTGAGATCCGGCCCTGTGCCCGGCCTGAAACAAAAAGTACTGCAATGAAAGGAACCATTGAGTTAGAGTCCCGTTGATGTCCTTGGCCCGTGCCATCTGTAGTGGGGTGTGGTCGGTCACCAGGGTGAACTGACGGCCGGGGAGTTAAGAGAAGGTCTGTTCCGTGACCTCGGTCAATCGCACACGGTCCGGTTGGCTTCTTTGTTAAGTCTGAAAGGGGGGAAGCTATAGAGGAGAAGGTAGGCATGAAGTGACTATAGTACCCTGTCAAGCCTAGGAAAGCTTGTACCTGTTTCTTGGTGGTCAGTCGGGGGCATTCCTTCACTGCTTGGATCATCTTCTCTCGGGGCTTCAGTATGTCCGATTTGGTACCCCCGGTGGGGTACCAAGACCTCCTCCAGATGGAACAGGTGGAACGTATAACTACATCATCCAGGTATGCAGCAGGCCCCATATAGGCCGAACAGGAGAACGCACGCCGGGTGGTTATAGGTGCGCTGTTAGACACGTTAGGCAGTTTCCAAATACTCCTGGACTATCAGGGCGACCCGATCGATGCGGTTCTGCATATCCTGTAGGAAGTTGACAATCGAGCAGAAGGGGGAGGGTTGTTTGTTCTAGTTCTCCCAGGACATGTCCAACAGCCCACAAAGTCACCTGAAGAGCAGTTCTAAGGGGGTCAATCCTGTGGAGCCCTAGGGATTCTCCAGGATGGTGAACAGGACATAAGAGAGGAGTAGGTCCCAGTTCCGTCCTTTCTCGTCTACCATGTCTACTACTATCTTCTTTCTCAACATCCTCTTCAGCTTTTGGTTGAACTGGGTGGTAGATTGACGTCTATGTTTCACCTTGTTTCACCTTCAACAACCGACACACATCCACCATTAGTTGAGACACAAAGGGCGTACCTTGGTTGGAAAGAAGGATGTCCTTCGGGATGCCCAGTCTAAAGAGTGTGAGGAGCTCCTTGGTGATGTTCTGGGAGGTACTTCGGGGTATCGTGTGGTGTAATCGACGAGGACTAGGATGTATTTGTGGCCTCAGGTTGGCTTTGTGAGAGTCCCAACAAGACCCATGCCTATCTCGAAGGTGATGCCAATAATCGGTAGAGGGATCAGGAGAGCAGGATCTGGCCTTCTGAAGGCCTGCGAATGCTGACCTGTGAGGCAGGGAATCATTGAGCTCCAGGGAATCTCCAGCGGTGGAGCTCATTCTCCATGTTTATGGGAGGTCAGCTGGTGGAACCCAGAAGTGGAGCGTGGCTCACAGCAGGAGAGTGAATCTGCTGACACAGAGGGAAGAAAACACTCGCCGTTCGCTGCACCAAAATGTGCTCAAGGTCTTACCTTTTGCTACACTGAGCCAGGTTCTCTTAGCTCACCTACTCCTGGAGGTTAAAGAGTTAGAAGATGTTCCTCCTGGTTCGGCGGGCTTCAGGGCTCCAGTCCGGGATGGGGTTCAGGGGGCGAGGAGCGATTTTGTGTGGCTGGCATGTGGAGGCGTTTGTGCCGCCATCAGACTTTATATTATTATTATTATTATTATTATTATTATTATTAAGTAAGGAATGACTAAATGATTTTGTTCAAAGTTTTAATACTCTCAGTAGAAAGTATGACATGATATATGTTCTTTAATAGGAATCAGAATATCTGTGAAATCAGCACTATTTTTCCTGGGTGTGTGTTTTATGGAGTCACTTTCCTTTTACTTTGCAGTCGATCACAGTCGAGTGAAACTCGGGAACTCAGAAAACGACTACATCAACGCCAGCCTCGTGCCTGTGGAGGAAGCCCAACGAAGCTACATACTAACTCAGGTCAACACACACACACACACACACACAGGTGTGACTACATAACCATAATCATTAAGTTTTGGAATTTTTTATTTGTTTTTTAATTTGTCTACATTATGAAAGTGAAAAAGTGACGTGACGTACGGCTAAGTACGGTGACCCAGACTCAGAATTCGTTCTCTGCATTTAACCCAAGTGCACACACACAGCAGTGAACACACACTCACACACCGTGAACACACACAGCAGTGAACACACACCCGGAGCAGTGGGCAGCCATTTATGGTCCGGCGCCCGGGGAGCAGTTGGTGGGGGGGTTCGGTGCCTTGCTCAATGGCACCTCAGTCGTGGTATTGCCGGCCCAAGACTCGAAGCCACAACCTTATGGTTAGGAGTCAGACTGTGAGAGACCACAGACTCTGTACTATGTTTAACAACGATTAAAAACAGGCATGTAACCTAGCTAGCAGGTGAAGAACTCAAACAACAAAATCACCAGCTAACTTACTTTAAATTTGTAAGAACTTTAGACTAATACAATAACAGGCTTAAATAAACCCAAAACATAAGTCCACTTACAGTTCTCACAGACACGCATTTCATCAACTGGATAGTTATCCTCCAGACAGTGACGGACCACGTCTTTCTCTCATTTCGGCCGTGTGACGCGCGTGCACGCTATTCTCCGAGATGCACTTGACGGCGTTAAGGCGGTAGGGTTTCCCAGCTTAGGCAGGCTTGAACAACCACATACATTTACACCTGTCCAGTTACAAACGCGTCCCAGACCACCTCCTGAAGGGGTTTGTACCATCGGATTTATATCCGTCTCCAAAACGTTTTGGAGGGCATTTAGACCTGGTCTTTTTACCGTCGGGTAGATATCGGGTCACAGAAAACGCAGGAAGTGACCAGGTGTAAAAAGGACCAGTAAACTAGAATGTGCGCGTGTGTGCGTGTGTGTGCGCGTGCGTGTGTGTGCAAGTGTGTGTGTGTATTATACTATTAATAATATGATATTATAATTTAATTGCAAATAAGATGGCACCTTAAATTTTTAAATATTTCTATCATAATACAATAAAAGTATATAATATATATAAAATATTATCATAATTTACATTATGGATGTCTATTATTATTATATATAGCAAGTATTAAAAATATCAATCATTATAAAAAATCTAAATGTGACATCATTATTATTCTAACATATAAATAAATCCCTGGTGAGTAGCTGCAGTGGTGCTCGGCAGAGTCGCTGTGCGCGTGTGTGTGTGTGTGTGTGTGTGTGTGTGTGTGTGTGTGTGTTTGTGGCGAAGCTGTAGGAGGTTTAATGTGCCGATTACACACCACACAATAGCAGGGTGTTACTGAAGTCATGCTGTATGTAGATCTGCAGCTCAGGTTTGTCCCGTTCAGCTGTTGTTGTGTGTCACAGAGACGGTAACAGAACAGGAACCCTGTGTGCTGTTAGCGTTACACCTTCAACCGCTCCGTGTTAATTACAGTGAACACACCAGAACAGCAGCGGCTCAGACGATCGTAAACCAATCGCATGCAGGAAACAGACAGGGCGTGAAAGTCGGGTTATTTTTACTGAAATGTGGCTCGAGTTAATTTGAGACTAAATCCTGTGAGCCAATAAGAGCAAGTGGGTGGAGCTGTGGCTTAAAATAATAATAATAATAATAATAAAAATAATGAAATAATGAGAAAATAATAATTGTTTTGTTCATTCATTTGTTGAGGATGATGATGATGAGTGTGTTTGATCTTCAGGGTCCTCTCAGAAACACTTGCGGTCATTTCTGGCTGATGATCTGGGAACAGAACTCGAAATCAGTCATCATGCTGAACAGAGTGATAGAAAAAGGCTCGGTAAGACACACACTCTCGTAAACACACACACACACTCTCGTAAACACACACACACTCTCTCGTAAACACACACACACACTCTCGTAAACACACACATACACACACTCTCGTAAACACACACATACACACACTCTCGTAAACACACACATACACACACTCTCGTAAACACACACACACTCTCTCGTAAACACACACACACTCTCGTAAACACACACACACTCTCGTAAACACACACACACACTCTCGTAAACACACACACACACACTCTCGTAAACACACACACACACTCTCGTAAACACACACACACACACTCGTAAGCACACACACACACACACTCGTAAACACACACACACACACTCGTAAACACACACACACACACACTCTCGTAAACACACACACACACACACTCTCGTAAACACACACACACACACACACACACACACACACACACACACACACTCTCGTAAACACACACACACACACACTCTCGTAAACACACACACACACACACTCTCGTAAACACACACACACACACACTCTCGTAAACACACACACACACACACACTCTCGTAAACACACACACACACTCTCGTAAACACACACACACACTCTCGTAAACACACACACACACTCTCGTAAACACACACACACACACACTCTCGTAAACACACACACACACACACTCTCGTAAACACACACACACACACACTCTCGTAAACACACACACACACACTCTCGTAAACACACACACACACACACTCTCGTAAACACACACACACACACACTCTCGTAAACACACACACACACACACACTCTCGTAAACACACACACACACACACTCTCGTAAACACACACACACACTCTCGTAAACACACACACACACACACTCTCGTAAACACACACACACACACTCTCGTAAACACACACACACACACACTCTCGTAAACACACACACACACACACTCTCGTAAACACACACACACACACTCTCGTAAACACACACACACACACTCTCGTAAACACACACACACACACTCTCGTAAACACACACACACACTCTCGTAAACACACACACACACACTCTCGTAAACACACACACACACACTCTCGTAAACACACACACACACACACTCTCGTAAACACACACACACACACTCTCGTAAACACACACACACACACTCTCGTAAACACACACACACACTCTCGTAAACACACACACACACACACTCTCGTAAACACACACACACACTCTCGTAAACACACACACACACACACTCTCGTAAACACACACACACACACACACACTCTCGTAAACACACACACACACACTCTCGTAAACACACACACACACTCTCGTAAACACACACACACACTCTCGTAAACACACACACACACACTCTCTCGTAAACACACACACACACACACTCTCGTAAACACACACACACTCTCGTAAACACACACACACACACACTCTCGTAAACACACACACACACACACTCTCGTAAACACACACACACTCTCGTAAACACACACACACTCTCGTAAACACACACACACTCTCGTAAACACACACACACTCTCGTAAACACACACACACTCTCGTAAACACACACACACTCTCGTAAACACACACACACACACACTCTCGTAAACACACACACACACACACTCTCGTAAACACACACACACTCTCTCGTAAACACACACACACACTCTCTCTCGTAAACACACACACATCACACACACACACTCTCGTAAACACACACACACTCTCGTAAACACACACACACTCTCGTAAACACACACACACACACACTCTCGTAAACACACACACACACACACTCTCTTAAACACACACACACATACACACTCTCGTAAACACACACACACATACACACTCTCGTAAACACACACACATACACACTCTCGTAAACACACACACACACACACTCTCGTAAACACACACACACACACACTCTCGTAAACACACACACACACACACTCTCGTAAACACACACACACTCTCGTAAACACACACACACTCTCGTAAACACACACACATACACACTCTCGTAAACACACACACACACACTCTCTCGTAAACACACACACATCACACACACACACTCTCGTAAACACACACACACTCTCGTAAACACACACACACTCTCGTAAACACACACACACACACACACTCTCGTAAACACACACACACACACTCTCGTAAACACACACACACACACTCTCGTAAACACACACACACTCTCGTAAACACACACACTCTCGTAAACACACACACTCTCGTAAACACACACATACACACACTCTCGTAAACACACACACACACTCTCGTAAACACACACACGCACTCTCGTAAACACACACACACAAACTCTCGCACACAAACTCACACACACACACAAACACATTCTCACACACATACAGACACACATTACCACTCACACTTGTGCTCACACTCCCACACACATTCTCAGTCACTCACGCACACTCCCACATACACACACAAACACACACACATACACACACAAACACACACAAACACACGTACACATACATACTCACACGCACAAACACTCAGACACTCCCACACATTCTCCCACATTCTCATACTCTCTCTCACACACACACACACACACACACACACACACACTGTCTCGCTGACTCTCTCTCTCTATCATGCACTGAAATATAATCCTGTAAACTGTTCAGCAGTGGGGGGGGGGTTTACTACAAATTAGGCTTTTCTCATTCTCATCTGCAGCAGGAAATTAAATGTGCATGAAGTGTGAAAGTTTAGTGTTTCTCTTTCACTTTGTTCCAGTCGATATAGATATGTGATATTCGGAGCCTCACCCGCGTCAGCCAGCAGAAAACGAAAGCAAAGACGAGTCACTGCCACTTTCTCTTTTCTGAGTCCGATGCTGTTATTAACATTAAGTAGCTGTGTGTTTAGTTTGTTCCTCTATTTAGAACTGAGATTATTCTCAAACTGCAGCAGATTATTTGATTAACTCAAGCTGACAGGAGGCAGAGGTGTGTGTGTGTGTGTGTGTGTGTGTGTGTGTGTGTGTGTGTGTGTGTGTGTGTGTGTTTGGTACACACCTGTGTTGTCAGATTGAGTCACTAGTGAGGAACACAGTGCACAGTATTACAGTGTCAAAATGTAATGAAATGAAACTATAAATTTAAGATAATTCATATATTTCTCCGATATTTGAGAAACGCTTCAGAAAGCTGAGTCGGGACGACAAACAAAACAAACGTGTAGCCAATGAGCAGAAAGGGGCGGGTCTTGTCGATCTGGGCGGAGAGAGTGTTCGGTGCGCATGTGACATTAGCAGAAAGCGGTTTTAACATCGACATGGAGGATAAAAACAAAGAAAGAAAGAGAAGAAAGACTTACGATAAGGACAAGAAGTAGGACGTGTTAATATAGGATCAGCTTTCCAGCGCTGGAGAGAACTGAAGGAGCAGGAAGTTGGCCACATATTCACAGGTTGGAGTTTCCCGAGTCAATAACTCCTGAGCTAAACGCTGTTACTACACAAATAACACCTCTTTTCTATCGTAGTGATGTAGAGAGGCAGCTACAACCGCGTTTTGTGTAGTAACAGCTGTATGTTTCCGCTGTGACGTGTAGAGACGTAGCCGTATGTGACATTTCCGCTGTGACGTGTAGAGACGTAGCCGTATGTGACGTTTCCGCTGTGGTGTGGTCTTCCCTGCAGGAGAAGTGTGCACAGTACTGGCCCACGCCGGAGGAACACGAGATGGCGTTTCGGGACACGCCTTTTGTCGTGAGGCTGCTATCAGAGGACGTAAAGTCTTACTACACCACACGCTTACTGGAGCTGCAGAACATAAACGTGAGAATCTGAGAAATTACTCCAATAATGCCTTATAAAGATGGGGGGAAAAACTGTCTGGAAATGACTGTGTGTGTGTGGGCATGTGTGTGAACAACAGACCGGGGAGAAAAGAGAAATCTACCACTTTCATTACACCACATGGCCCGACTTTGGGGTCCCAGAATCCCCGGCGTCCTTCCTCAACTTCCTGTTTAAGGTGCGCGAGTCGGGATCGTTAGGGGCGGATCACGGGCCGGCGGTGGTGCACTGCAGCGCAGGGATCGGCCGGTCGGGAACCTTCTCCCTGGTCGACACCTGTCTTGTTCTGGTGAGTTGTGTGTGTGTGTTGGGTGTGAGCTGTGTGTGTGTTGGGTGTGTGTTGTGTGTGTGTGTGTTGTGTTGTGAGTTGTGTGTTGGTTGTGAGTTGTGTGTGTGTGTTGGGTGTGTGGTGGTGTTATAAACACCACGGTTCTGTTCCCACAGATGGACAAACGGAAAGACCCGTCCTCTGTGGACATTAAAAGGGTGCTGCTGGACATGAGGAGGTTCAGGATGGGTCTGATCCAGACTCCCGACCAGCTCCGCTTCTCCTACATGGCTGTGCTGGAGGGAGCCAAGTGCATCATGGGAGATTCATCAGTACAGGTGAGAAAAGATATCAGCACATTAAGAAGTCACCAGACAGGCAGACTGAAGACAACGAAGACGGGAGATGAGAGAATAGGACAGAGTGAGAGGGGGGCCCGACTTTGATGGACAGGTCGGTCAGAGAGACAAAAGCACAAAGACACAGATGTGTAGACAGACAGATGTGCAGACCGACAGACAGATGACTGAGTTGGATGGCAGAGACAGACTGATGGAAATGCATACAGACAGACAGACAGACAAGGATAGATAGAAAGATGCATCTAGACAGGTAGAGGGGCAGGCAGACAGACAGGTGGGGGTGTGTGGTTATGTGTTCAGACAGGTGGGGGTGTGTACAGACAGGTGGGGGGATGTGGGTATGTGTACAGACAGGTGGGGGTGTGTGGTTATGTGTACAGACAGGTGGGCATGTGTACAGACAGGTGGGGGTGTGTGGGTAAGTGTACAGACCGGTGTGGGGGGGGTGTGGGTATGTGTACAGACGGGTGGGGGGGGGGTTTGTGTGCAGACTGGTGGGGGTGGGTTTGTGTACAGACGGGTGTGGGTGGGTGGGTTTGTGTACAGACGGGTGGGGGTGTGTGGGTGGCTATGTGTACAGACAGGTGGAGTAACAGGTTAACTACACTGTAGGAGGAAATATGGACAGACAGAGATGTAGAAAGACAGACGACTAACCACGTGTGTGTGTGTGTGTGTGTGTGTGTGTGTGTGTGTGTGTGTGTGTGTGTGTGTGTTAGAAACGGTGGCAGGAGCTCTCTAAAGAGGATCAGGTGTGTGTGACCGAGTCTGCTTCACCACCCAAATGTCCATCAGAGCGCCACAACGGCACTCAGAAACTCCGAGCCGACGACACAGGGGAGACGGAGGGAGCGAAAAAACCCACAAAAGATGAAAGAGAAGTGGAAGGAGACACGTGCACGGCCAAGTGAGGACCGTCCTTCTTTCACACAGCCTCGTTTACTCACGTGTGGTTTAATGTGTGTGTGGTGTAATGTGTGTTTCTCTCTCCGTTCCTTCGTTCCAGCGCACGCAAGAGACAGAGAGACGAGAAGATCTCCGTTTCTGCACAGAAGACTCCTCAGAAGCAGCCGAAGCCCAGGACGAACGAAACAGAGAAGAAGAGGAAAAGGTGAAGTCTCACACGTTCGTGTCTGTCTCGATGTTCACGAGCCGCTTCACGGTTAGTTTGTTTAGAAGCGTGCGGTCGTGTCTGAACGTCCTGGTGGGCGGAGCCAGGTTCTTCCTCACAGACAGTTCAGTGAAGGCGACATTTCAGTTTGTTGAGGTTCCTGTTCTATCAGTTGTTACTGAAAATCCCTTAGCAGTAAAACGTGAATGTAACCGTAGCTAAATCTTACACCACAACATCTGACCTGCTGTCTGATTATTATTAGATTAGATTAGATTAGACTGTGACTCACGCTGCTGACACGTCGGTGCTCTCTAATGGGTTTATTTAAATCTGCTGTTATGAACGTGTTTAAAGTGTGTGTGACAGTGTGTGTGTGACAGTGTGTGTGTGACAGTGTGTGTGTGACAGTGTGTGTGTGACAGTGTGTGTGTGACAGTGTGTGTGTGACAGTGTGTGTGTGACAGTGTGTGTGTGACAGTGTGTGTGTGACAGTGTGTGTGTGTGACAGTGTGTGTGTGACAGTGTGTGTGTGACAGTGTGTGCGCGCGCGACTGTGTGTGTGAGTGTGAGAGAAACGCTGCTAACTTCAGCTAAACATTTTTGAATCGTCTCTTACCCCAGACTCACGTTCTGCTGTTTTTATAAACCGCGATGTTAACTTGTGCCTCTGGAGTCTGTGACACTTCCAGTGTACTAGAAAGACTCGCCTTAAATAAACACCAGCCGAGGGTGAAGCAGAGACGCAGAGCTGCAGAAGGATGGAGAAATAATCTGGGTTTAATGTCTGAGGCAGAAGAAACAGAAACGAAGGGAATGACGTCGATGCTTAAGACACTTCCCCCACGAGCCATGAGCATGAGCTGGAGAAGCGGAGCAGAACGTCTCAGAGGAAGAGTTGGTGTTTGATCAGAGGTGTAGAAGCTGTAGAAGGTGTAGAAGCTGTTCCTCTCCCTCACTTGGTAACAGATCTGACGTGGAGACGGATGAGGATCATGACCTGGTCTCTGAGTGTTTAGGATACACACGAAGGAAGCAAATGTGTGTGTGAAAGTGAAGGTCATGTGTTTCTGGGCCACTGGAGGAAAGGGTTATAGGTAGTGTGTGTGTGTGTGTGTGTGTGTGTGTGTGTGTGTGTGTGTGTGTGTGTGTGTGTGTTTGGAGGCTAACATACAGTAACATTCAGCTTGTTCAGGTCCTTTATTAAAGACCCCAGCGTAAAGTCCACACTGGATCCTCCTGCTTGTCTGACTGGATTGTGGTTACTTAAATATTTCCATCCAGCTGCTCTTTTATAGTGTTTTTAATTCTATTTGCTCAAGAATCCAGTTTTTCCAGCTGACCTGGAAGTGTTACGCCTCTTTCACACAGCCTGGGCTGCATCTGCTGTACGTGAGAACGCGAGCTCTGACCCCGCCCCTCTCCCTGTCCCGCCCCCGAGGCCGAGGTGGCGCCGCGAGCCTGGGCTCATCCGGGCGTCCGTGAACAAACCCAGGCTGTATGTGAGGAGATTAGCCACGAGGCTACAGTGTGTTGTGCTGCTCGTGTGGCGCTTGACGCTAATTCCCATCACGCTAATCACGGCTTTGGGTTTGAGTGGTCACAAGCAGCATGGTGTGACGTTTTCATGCGGTTAAAGAGCAACTCCGGTGCAGACGTGGAGAAGTAACCATGGGGTAAAATTATAACAGCACACTTCTTTATTCCCGCCGTTGTTCACTTTCACACTCGCAGGACTAAAGGAAGTCGGTTTTGTACCAAAACATTAGCAGGTTTTTGGTTGTTTTGTGGAAATGTGACGCTGGATGTCTATATAAGTTCAACAGCGGTAGGCGTGTCTGAGGCGGCACTGATGTGTGTGTTCTACAGCATACAAACAGCTGTGTTTTATGTTCACGTCTGTGCTTGTGAGGATCCACACAGAGAGTAGCAGTTATGATGAAGGTGAAGGAGCCTGCTGAGGTTCTCAAAGACAACAATATTAAATCAAACTATTAGAGCCAAAGCACACAACTTAAAGGTGGTGTGTAGGTTGTTTGAAAGCCGACGTTGACATTTGAAATCACAGAAACAAACACGCCCCCTAACCCCAATGTGTCCCACCCCTGTATCGATAGCTCCGCCCACACATACATACGTAACCCAGGCGACTAACAGAAAGAAACGTGTCTTTATCATAGCTGAAGGGAAGAACAATACGATTGTAGATAAACAAACAAGCAAAAATGCCACACAAGCATAATGATGTAAAGGACAAAGGCATATATTAGTTCTGTGTAACAAAGCAAAACCAACGTTACTCACCTATCGAGAAGGAAAAAAGCGCCTCGGCGTCTTAAGTAAAGTCGGCCACATATTCACAGGTCGGAGTTTCCCGAGTCGATAACTCCTGAGCTAAACGCTGTTACTACACAAAACGCGGTTGTAGCTGCCTCTCTACATTACTACGATAGAAAAGAGGTGTTATTTGTGTAGTAACAGCGTTTAGCTCAGGAGTTATTGACTCGGGAAACTCCAACCTGTGAATATGTGGCCAACTTCCTGCTCCTTCAGTTCTCTCCAGCGCTGGAAAGCTGATCCTATGTACGCAGTGAAGTGCGGCGGTGAGATCACGAGCTTGAGCTGCTTCTCTGTTCACCAGGGTTTACACACCAGTGCGGTGCTGCTAAACGCTAACAGCTAAAGATTTAACAACAAAGCACTAACGCCGTCCTGTTGTGGTGTGACACTAATTGTTTTCCCTGCGGTGTCATTTTCTAAAACGTATTTCTATTGGTTATGATTATGAACACGTGACCGGTTTAGACGAGACGTCGTGTGTGTGTGTGTGAACATGAAGCAGATAAACACACCGGAGTGTTTAGGCACAGACTTCACCTGACGCCATGGAGACACAAACCCCACCTCTGTATCTGAAAGATGAACATAAGTGTGAAGGAAACAAGCCCCGCCCCCTGGACTGATCTGAAAACTCCGTATAATAGAAGTGATTGTTCTGAACACCATGGAGTTGCTCTTTAACTTTAATTCTCTTCTTCTTCTTCTTTCTCCTTACGTTTATCAGCTTTGTGTGCAGAGGAAATTAGCCCTGAGGGTCGCAGTAAGAGGACGCAGGCTCACGTTAGCAGTGTCCATGTGTCTAATCTGCACTTTCACTACTGACCCACAGGGTGAACGCATGCGTGTGTCACCGGCTCACTTCCTCGTTTTATCGATCGATTCGGATTTTATTTCATCCGTTCTGGTTCTAACACTTTATCAGCTTTATCTGTGGAGCCGGCGTCCTGGTGTCATTATAACTAACACACACTTCCAAGATGGTCGGAACATCTCTCGTGCGCAAGATGATGTATGAGTGCTAAATAAACTGGGCTCCTCCCACATTCTGAGTTTGATCTAAACCTGCTTCTGAATCACTGTAAATATAAAACGAGTCTCTTACCAGGTTGTACTGATGAGGACCAGTTACAGCCTCGTCCTCAGGGACCTTATGTGTGTTTTAATTCTTCCATCAGCAGCTCTGACTGTAGTGCAGGTTTAGATGAATGTCCTTGCGCTGAAAACTGGAAAATGTTGTCAAACTGCTGTGGTGTAAGCCCTGGTCCCCACTGCCCTGGTCCCCACTGCCCCAGTCCTCACTACCCCGGTCCCCACCGCCCCGGCCCCCACCATCTGTTTCTGAGACCATACTGAGATGGGAAGCAGTTGGGGGGGTTCGGCGCCTCGCTCAAGGGCACCTGAGTCGTGGTATTGCCGGCCCGAGACTCAAACCCTCAACCTTAGGGTTAGGAGTCAAACTCTCTAACCATTAGGTGACGCCTTCCCAAATGAGGCAGGGTTCTTCTTCTGCACCTTTAAACGTGACAGATTAGATTTTGGTGTATTTTAAACAAGCGACCGTGTGGCTCAGTCAGACACCCGGACACGGTCCGGCATGGTCTCATGGACACTTTACTCTTAATTCAGCACTTTTTGTTTAAACTTCGGTCGATCCTCCCTTTTTTTATCCTGAGTTTAATCCATCAGAGTGAATCGAGTTTGTTGTTTTATTCTTGTACCTATGAGGCTACTAACAGTTAACAGGTAACGGAAGCGTACGGCCTCCGGATCAGCAGGGTGTCTGACCGTGTGCCAAGAACGGCATTCACTAAACTCCAAGGGGTTTCGTTACCACGACGTAAAGTGGGCGTGTTTCCGGAGGTCTTGGAAAAAACGCCCTTTTTCAAAATAAACCAGCGTACTACGAAGGACAAAACAGTCATACAGGGAGATTTATTTTAGAAAACAAATAAACAACCAAAAACTAAGGATAGGGTTAGATTATCAAATAGGCCACGCCTACCCGATGACGCAATATCTGTTACGCTGTTCTGAAATCCCTGGAAATAAGTGCCTGCCGTGCCAGAACACTAGTCTCTCAGAGGGGGCGTGGCCTGAAGGGGCAGTTATACTGTAGAAATCGAGTTTTCATCATTCTAGGGTTTTTTTTTGTGTGCAGTTTTTACACCATGCTACACCGGCGGCTATAAGCTTTCATTATTTATCAGATATTTCAGCCTTGCCGTTCCCAAAGCTTCTCAGTTGAGGATGTTGCGAGCTTTATTTTAGTTTCCAGATCAATTTAAAGTCTTGAAATAAATCTTTTTTACTTTTGCTGCTGTTTCCAGAGCGAGAATGACCAGCGACACCTAAGGCCTCGGCAACCACAGCAGGGATCCAGACCATAATACTCATCTACACTGTTTACAGCATGGACTCGAGTGAGGAGCGACACACACACACACACACACACCAGCAGAGCAGCGCTGGACTCGTGCGCACTGCCGGGTCTCGATTCCAATCTATTTTTTTTCCTTTGGACTTCAGACTCTGACGTAGTTCTATGCATCACTGATTTGTATCACGGTATTTTTTATTAGATCCACGTTATTTCCGAAATACTCTATTTTTTTATATCAGAAAACGACTCCGAAGATCTTCGGCTCATGTCCGAGACCCACGGCTCTTTTCATGGTACCGAAGTATTGGAGTATTTTTGATAAAAGAACGCGCTCCTTTTATGAGGACAGGAAACAGAAAAAAAGTCTTAAGAATCTCTTGTTTAACGAAACGACAGAACGCTTCATCGTCTGGTTTGTGTATCAGTGTCCTGCGTGATCGTCTCATGTATATTAAATCTTTTTTTTTTAGAGAATAAACGTCTCGCCTGAGTTAATGAGTGGGTGTGGAGTATGCAAATGAGCATGAATATGCAAATGAGCATGTTCATGGTGTCTGTTACGCAGTTATCCTCCTCGATGTTTACACACAGGTCTGTAAGGCAAATCCTTTAAAAGTGACCTTTCGTTTAAACGACTAAACATTTACATTTGAATATCAAGGAGCATTTATAACATTAGCTACACTTAAATCACACGGACAAGCAAAACAATCATCGTGAAAAATAAGGCCACTGTTTATTCGAGCTCTATTACGTTGTTTTTTTTTTTTTTTTACAGACTCTTCATTTGAGAGTTTAAAGGTTTAAACAGAAATGTGAATGTCGTCATATCTGACGAGGTACAGCTTCCTGTGCGAAAGTGATATTTTCAGGTGTACTGGAGAGCTTCTGGATCTTCACACAGGAACCTTCAGGATTCACAGCTCTCGCTTGAGCTCCGTTGATAAAACAGACATCTGAAACACCGAGTAAAAGTTTACTTGTGCCAGCCAATAGGACACGGTGTGGGCGGAGTTTCCTGGTCACATGACTCACTCGGTTGAGACAAAGCACTGACACTGGAGACTCCTTCCTCACCGTGAAGCAGTTGTTGTCGTTGAAACGTTACTTTTGGACCAATAAGAATCCGGAGCTCGGCCTCAACAAAATGATGATGGTATGTTTATTAGACTTTCAGTGAGATCTCATATCTTTAATCAGATAAATAAAACCTTGACATTTGTTTCACTCTTCTCTAAACAGACAGAAATCAGATCATTATCTTGTGCAATAAAAATCCAATTACAGAAAAGGCATCATGTTTAATGAGAATCAGACGTTACAGACTAGGGTCACAGTCACAACACTTCTTAGGTACAGCGGGGTTCTGAATATTGTGACTGTCACTGTGTGTGTGTGTGTGTGTGATCAGAAACACCCACACGGTCCAGACCTCGGTGACATTTCACGCTCGAGTCTCAGTGGAGTTCAGAAGATCAGCGGAGGAACACCGCTTCCAAACAGAAGCCTCCAGGAGGACGGAGTTCTCCACAGAACAGGACCCTGAGCCTGAGACAGGAATCACAGTTTCTCCATCATCATCATCATTTGTAATGAACTACAGCCAAAGCTGAGCAATGTTTAAACTGAAATAACATCAATCTTTCTCTTAGCACAAGCATATAAAAGTCCATGATTAATTATCATCAGTATTCATTAATATACACAAATCAGCTGTAACATTAAACCACTGACAGGTGAAGGGCATGAACTTCATGTATGTCTGATCAGTGGAAACACACACACACACGCAGTCACTGACCGGTTTGTCCAGCAGGTGGAGCCAGTCATTCAGGTGATTGACCAGAGTGAAGGCGTCAGGGACGTTGTCTCCCTCAGAGCAGAACAGTAGCAGAACCACCATGGAAATGTTCTCAGTGCAGCTAAAGACCACAAACACACACACTTTAACTCCTCCATCACTCTCTCCTTTACCAATATCCAACTATTCTAACCGGAAGGAGCTACATGTATATGGACAAGAGAGACCTACAACTAGATGAACAGAACGAATGAGAGACGGTAACGCAGGTACACAGAGACAGGAGGTTTGTGGTGATCAGTACCAGTCATTATAGAGAGGTTTAGTGACGCCTCCTCCTGGGATGTAGAGACGCTGTCTGTCTGAATCAGGAACTCCAGGGAAAGCGCTCACTCTCTCCATCTCCCTCCATCCCAGCCTCTGCAGCATCTCCGCCGTCCCCTCCGTGTCACCCCGCAGAGCCTGAGTGAGCAGGTACCTCAGAGGAGAGCTGCATCACCACAACAAGAACAAGAAAAAAAACAACATTAAAAGGCAGAACATCTGAAGATCCGTCGTTGTGGAAGAAGCTGATGAGTTCTAACAGATATAAACAACATAGAGACGGCGGTTTGTACCCAAGGAGCTGCTGGTCATCTCGCTGGTGAGCGTGACAGCTGGACAGCAGCACGGTTCTGGAAAATCCGCTCGCCTTAATCCAGGACACCAGCAACTTACGGAAGGACTTCATCTTCATCTGAAACAGGAATATCCAAATGAAGCAGCATTCAGAGACATCATCATCATCATGGAGGTGAGGAGGGATAAGAGTTCCTCTAGGAGTTATATCTAAATTTTTATTCAGATCTTAGGTCATTAAACATAAAATCAGTCCAACTTGTATTATGGCTTTAGAGCCGAAATTAACCTTTAAATAAATAAATAAATAAATAAATAAATAAATAAATAAATAAATAAAGTACAATTTTTAAATTCAGATCTTAAGAATTTGGTGGTTTCCATTTCAGCCAATCAGCGGTCAGGAAATGATCTGTACAGACGTGTGACCTCCTCCATCCTAAAGATGCTCTACAGCACTGATACTGGAGACTCTTTCTATACATGATACACACACACATTCCTCCTCAATGATAACTTCACCATATCGATGATTCACGTCCCTGTGAATGAGCCGTTGCTATAGTAACAGTAAGGTGTGAGTGTGGCGATCAGACTGACCGGTAAAATGGGGGTCCGGATCTGCAGCACAGCTAACTGGAGATCGGTGCGGCAATAAACTAGAGAGGAGAGAAAGAGTCACCCTTTCACACTCAGGACAACAGGTCGAATGGGGACGAGTCCCAAATACACACCTGCACTACACAGGGTACAGAGACATGGGTACTGTTCTCCTGCTGATGTGTTCAGGAATGACAGGGTGTTAGTCAGCATGCGTTAACTCTGCTGTGTTCAGCACTATAAAGTGCACTTCATTATCACTAGACCTCATACTGTTACTTATTACAATATATTAATGCCCTATGTAGTGCGCGCCACACACACACACACACAGACAGTAGAATACACACACACACACAGTGAGGCAGTAAAATACACACACACACTGAGACAGTAGAATACACACACACACACACACACACAGAGTGAGGCAGTAAAATACACACACACACTGAGACAGTAGAATACACACACTCAATGAGACAGTAGAATACACACACACACACACAGAGTGAGGCAGTAAAATACACACACACACTGAGACAGTAGAATACACACACTCAATGAGACAGTAGAATACACACACACACACACACACACACACAGTGAGGCAGTAAAATACACACACACACTGAGACAGGAGGGTGTGAGTGAGTGAGAGAGAGAGAGAGAGTGATTTGATTTGATTTGATCAGACCTTCAGCATTAGTACTGAGCACAGCCGTGTCCTCGTCTCCCCTGCTGTAGGGATTATTCCCTGCCATAGGGATCAGACAGTCTGTGTGGAAATGTCCAACTCTCACCATGTCCAGTGTGGAGATGATCAGATCTGCAGACAGCTGGGCCACGTTCCCCACTGACACTGCGGGCTAAACACAACTACAACTATTACACCAACCCAACACAACCCCACATTACACCAACGCAACACAACCATAACACAACCCCACATTACACCGAACCCAACAAAACCCCACATTACACCGACCCAACACAACCCTAACACAACCCCACATTACACCAACCCAACACAACCCTAACACAACCCCATATTACACCAACCCAACACAACCCTAACACAACCCCACATTATACCAACCCAACACAACCCCACATTACACCAACCCAACACAACCCTAACACAACCCCACATTACACCAACCCAACCCCAACACAACCCCACATTAAACCAACCCAACACAACCCCACATTAAACCAACCCAACACAACCCCACATTACACCAACCCAACCCCACATTACACCAACACAACACAACCCCACACTACACCAACACAACACAACCCCACATTACACCAACCCAACACAACCCCACATTACACCAACACAACCCCACATTACACCAACCTAACCCCACATTACCCCACAGCTTCTCCCCTCCACACAGTGAGCTGAACACCTCACACTACGTTACACAACATTGTTCAATGTGAATTTCGCGTCTTTATTTCAGTTAAAACTCACCGTGATTAACGTGAAGCCTTTAAAACACATAGCGCGCTCTCCCACCGGCACAAACATGATTATTAATCTTTTTATTTACTGTTAAATAATAAACCGTCAGCAGAAACACAAACGTCGCGTGTTTTAGTTTCACATTTAAACCCGGAATCACTGATTTTCACAGAAGTTACAGAAAAGTCCCGTAAGTGTGCAGGTCGCCTTTCTGACTGCATGATCACAAATATCAGTCCGAAAAAGAAATTATAAACATATATTAAATGTAAATTTACCATTATAACATTAATGCGTGTATATTTGTATAGATGTTTATATTAATGAATTAAAATACATGTGTAAGTAGAAAGCGTACGGATTGAATTTAATTTAGATCAGGCAGCGGGTTTCAGGTTAGAAAGACATGACAAAATAAAAGTCTCTGCTATAAAAAGTAAATAGACGATGAACGTTAACCAAAAGTTAACACTTTTCTCTTTTTCTATATTAACGCAACATAATAGCGATGTAAATGTTTGTTAGTTAGTCAGTATGTTTGATTGGTAGGGGTGCGTGAGTTTGCACGTGTGTGTGTGTGTGTGTGTGTGTGTGTGTGTGTGTGTGTGTGTGTGTGTGTGTGTGTGTGTGTGTGTGAGAGAGAGAGAGTAAGCTTTAAGACTGTAGAGGACACTAAAAGCAGAATTACAGTAAAAACGTACAGAACACGTCTGATATCAGAGACACAGAAGGCTGTTTTTTTTAATATTATTATTATTATTATTATTATTATTATTATTATTATTATTATTTTAATTCCTCTGCACTTGTCTCTTTATTATTTGTTCCTAGTTTTTCAACTCGTCTTCTCTTCGAAGACACACAAAACTAAATGTGTTGAGAGCCATGACTCATCCTATGTGCAGTTATGATTACAGAGCGCGCGCGCGCGCGCGCACACACACACACACACACACACACACACACACACACACACACACACACACACACACACACACCATTAATTTCGCTGCAGTGTGTTGAAGTGTTTCATTTGTCGGTTGCTTTCTGACCCCTGTTCTGTTTTCTGATGTCACAGAGAGACTCTTTAAAAAGTCATTGTGATTATTTTGTGTGTGTGTGTGTGTGTGCGCGCGCGCGCGCCCATACGTGCATTGTGTGTGCGTTGTGCGCGTGCGTGCGTGCGTGCGTGCGTGCGTGCGTGTGTGTGTGTGTGTGTGTGTGTGTGTGTGTGTGTGTGTGTGTGTGTGTGTGTGTGTGTGTGAGAGAGAGAGAGAGAGAGAGAGAGAGAGAGAGAGTGTTTATATATTACAGTTGTAATTGTAGTTGTAGTTCTTCTTCTTGTTGTAGTTCAAATTAAAATTGTATTTGTCACGTACATAAACATACACAGTACGATGTAGTGGAATGTGTTTTACAACTTATTTATAGTGAGAAGTAAATACTATAAAAATAAATTAAAATGTGGGTGAAATAAGAGAGAAATAGAGAGAAAAAATAAACACAGATCTGTACAATTGGCAATTGAACTGAACGTGGATGAGTATGTTGTATATAATTTATATCTATGGTATTTACATAATAATGTGCAAAGTAATACAATTCAAATTTTCAATTCAAATGTATTTCTATAACGTTTTAACCAATGGACTTTGTCTCAAAGCAGCGTTCCAGAACATAAAAAACATAATACAAAGAGTTTAATATTATACAAAGATTAATATAATACAAAATGTCAAGATTAATATTAGACAATATGAATATTATTAGGGTGGCTTAGTGGTTAGCACGCTCGCCTCACACCTCCAGGGTTGGGGGTTCGATTCCCGTCTCCGCCTTGTGTGTGTGGAGTTTGCATGTTCTCCCTGTGCCTCGGGGGTTTCCTCCGGGTACTCCGGTTTCCTCCCCAGGTCCAAAGACATGCATGGTAGGTTGATTGGCATCTCTGGGAAATTGTCCGCAGTGTGTGAGTGTGTGAGTGAATGAGAGTGTGTGTGTGCCCTGTGATGGGTTGGCACTCCGTCCAGGGTGAATCCTGCCTCGATGCCCGATGACGCCTGAGATAGGCACAGGCTCCCCGTGACCCGAGAAGTTCAGATAAGCGGTAGAAAATTATTATTACTATTATTATTATTATTATTATTATTATTATTATTATTTAAACTGTTTGTATTTATCCCTAATGAACAAGTCTGAGGTGACTCAGGTGACTGTGGGGAGGAAAAACTCCCTTAGATGGTAAAGGAAGGAACATTGAGAGGAACCAGACTCAAAGGGGAACCTCATCCTCATCTGGGTGACACTGATAGACTAGATAGACTCCAGGTCAGGGAGCTCAGTGCGGATGGGACGTTTAGTTGACCGCACAATGCTGTTGAGCTTTCTTTACCAGAGTGTTGATGTGACAGGACCATGACAGATTCTGCGAGAAGTGAACACCAAGGTACCGGAAACTGTTCACTCTCCCCACTGGGGCCACAGCTATTTCCTCTTCTGTGTCGTGCTGAGGTCCACTATAAGATACTTTATCTTGCTGGCATCGAGAAGGAGATTATTTGTCTGGCACCATGTCTCCAGGCTCTTAATGTCCTGTAGGTGGCCGACTCATCGTTGTTGGAGATGAGGCCCACCACAACATTTTCCTCAGCAAACTTGATGATGTTGGTGGAGCTAGTAGTGGCCACACAGTCATGGGTGTACAGTGAGTACAGCAGGGGGCTCGGTATACAACCTTGGGGTGCTTCAGTATGAGGAGTAGGAGTAGGAGACGAGATGTTTTCCCAGATCGTGGTCTGTCTGACATGAAGTCGGAGATCCAATGACACAGAGACGAGCTGAGTCCCAATCCCTCCAACTCTGAGGTGAGTGTGGAGGGAATTATGGTATGGTGTGGCGATGGTATGCAATGGTGCCCACTGTGGAGCGGTTGGGACGGTATGCAAACTGAAGGTGGACTAGTGTAGAGGAGGTGATGAAGTCTCTGACTAGTCTTTCAAAGCACTTTATTAGGATGGAGGTCAGGCAGGCTGGGATTTCATGGGACAGGAACGATAATGGACTGTTTTAACCAGGATAACAGACTGCTCTAGGGGAGAGGTTGAATATCTCAGAAATCGCTGGTGCTAGCTGGTCAGCTCAGGCCTTCAGGGCCGAGCCTGTGATGCTGTCTGGTCCTGCTGCCTTCCTGGTGTTCACTCTCCTAAACTCAGCTCAGCAAGCTTGAGTCTGGTTTAAAAACAGCGGTTGGTGAGATTGTTGTACACCCATAGAAATAAGAATGTCTCTGTCTTATTTAATAATGGCTATGGTGAAGAAATGTAGCTGTCTGGGCAAGAAAACACGCAGAAAAACTACAAAAACAAACAAAGTGTGATCGGAGCAGTAGAGACGGCAGCCGACCTCACCGGCGCCATCTTGTGAGAAGTTGTTGTAATTGTTTGAATCTGTTGTAGTTGTTGTTGTTTGTAGTCTTTGTAGTTGTTGTTGTTGTTTGTAGTTGAAAACAGTTCTCGCTCTGTAACTTCATAACTGTACCTGACATGTTGGTGAAAGACCTGGTAGGAGAAAGCTCTGATGTTCCTCACATTAAATGTTAGGAGAACTTCAGCTGGTGTTATATTTCAACCTGGAGGTTGAACCGGTTTCATGTCACACACAAACAAAGCAGGATCATTTCCCCAGAGATCAGAGTTCTGAAGAGAAAAATAATCACACCCACAGGTTTGTGTCCTCTCTGTGAGGAACAACCACCATCCTGCTGGAGCTACAGTGTGTAGGTTTATATTTTGTTGGGTTTAAGTGTGTAGGCTTATAGAGTGTTGGGTCAGAGCAACAGGGTGTCTTGCTCTACACTCGTAGCTTCTCAATAATAAAATGGAACTAATTTAATTAATAAATGAATAATAAATAGCAGTAAACATGTTCATGATGTGACGGTTGGAGGCGGATGTGAGTGAGGAGTTAAACAAAAACTGGAGCTTTGTGACGTGAACACAAGCATTAACTCCACTAGCATGTGCATGTCACACTGCTCACAACAGGAGATAGACATGTGCAGATTTCTGTAAGGTTGCACTGCTGCATGAACGTGACTTAGTGTGTGACGTGTTCATGTGATTTCAGGTCTGTTTGGATATAAAAACTCTTTAGGAAAAGAAACGGTCATCTGTAAGAGATGCTGATGATGATGTCACACAGATGTGTCATGTGACTTCAGTGCCTGACTTGTGAGCCATGTTTACCGTCTCAGGGAGACGGGGATGTCCTCGTCTCTGAGCCGCTAAAAGCCGCTAACACTCTCAGGGTCTGGTACTGAATAGCTACAAGCTACCTACTGTGCACACACACACACACACACACACACACACACACACACACACACACACACACACACACACACACACACACACTGTCTAATCCTTTAAGCTCCAGTTTTGTGAGCAAGCTGCTGCCTCGAGGCCTTAATTTCTCTAATGAACCGTCTTCATCTTTGTGTTCCATGTAATATCCAGAGACGTCGACTTTTTACCCAAACGCACAAACACTGCCTTTTATTTACTCTCTTCATCATAGCGAGTGTCTAATCTCTCTGTTAGCATTATATCTCAGTACATTAGCATGTCTCTCTGTATCTCTATGTAGTACATTAGCATGAGTTAGCCAGTACTTTAGCTACTATTATATTTCATTAAGGAATGTCGAGATTTGATGTGATTAATAATGAAGGTTTATGGTTATTTACTGACTAACTAACTACCTGTTTCTTCTCAGGAAACTGTTGCTCTGTACAGACTAATGAACAATGTCAAATAAATAAATAAAAATCAGACCTGCAGGTGACTGATGATGAGCTTCACTCCATCACGGAAACTTTTGCGGTGATTATTTTGTTCTTCATTTGCATTTACATTTTCTCCTCTGTGATGCAAACTAACAGCATTCCATAGCTTTTTGTTTAGTGTGTGAGTGTGTGTGTGTGTGTGTGTGTGTGTGTGTGTGTGTGTGTGTGTGTGTGTGTGTGTGTGTGTGTGTGTGTGTGGTTATGGAAGGGGCCCAACATTAAAATAGTTTTAAGAAAACTAAGAACTATAGCCAGTGAGATCAAATATAAAGACATTGAGATCGGATATAGCCAGTGAGATCAGATCTAACAAAAGTGAGATCAGACATAAAGACAGTGATAACAGACAGAAAGATAGTGAGAACAGATGTAATGACAGTGGGACCAGACAAAGACAGTGAGATCAGACATAATGACAGTGAGATCAGACAAAAACAGTGAGATCAGATGTAACAACAATGAGATCAGACAAAGACAGTGAGATCAGACAACAAGACAGTGAGACCAAAGACAGTCAGATCAGATGTAACGACAGTAATATCAGACAAAAAGACAGAGATATCAGATCTGATGACAGTGAGATCAGACATAAAGACATTGATATCAGACAACAAGACAGTGAGACCAAAGACAGTCAGATCAGATGTAACGACAGTAATATCAGACAAAAAGACAGAGATATCAGATCTGATGACAGTGAGATCAGACATAAAGACATTGATATCAGACACAGACAGTGAGATCAGACATAAAGACAGAGATATCAGACACAGACAGAGATATCAGACACAGACAGTGAGATCAGAAATAAAGACAGAGATATCAGACACAGACAGAGAGATCAGACATAAAGACAGTGATATCAGATCTGATAACAGTGAGATCAGACATAAAGACAGTAATATCAGACATAAAGACAGTGAGATCAGACATAAAGACAGTGAGATCAGACACAGACAGTGAGATCAGACATAAAGACAGTGAGATCAGACATAAAGACAGTGAGATCAGACACAGACAGTGAGATCAGACACAGACAGTGAGATCAGACACAGACAGTGAGATCAGACATAAAGACAGTGAGATCAGACATAAAGACAGTGAGATCAGACACAGACAGTGAGATCAGACACAGACAGTGAGATCAGACATAAAGACAGTGAGATCAGACATAAAGACAGTGAGATCAGACACAGACAGTGAGATCAGACACAGACAGTGAGATCAGACACAGACAGTGAGATCAGACATAAAGACAGTGAGATCAGACATAAAGACAGTGAGATCAGACACAGACAGTGAGATCAGACACAGACAGTGAGATCAGACATAAAGACAGTGAGATCAGACATAAAGACAGATGAGATCAGACACAGACAGTGAGATCAGACACAGACAGTGAGATCAGACATAAAGACAGTGAGATCAGACATAAAGACAGTGAGATCAGACACAGACAGTGAGATCAGACATAAAGACAGATGAGATCAGACACAGACAGTGAGATCAGACACAGACAGTGAGATCAGACATAAAGACAGTGAGTTCAGACATAAAGACAGTGAGTTCAGACATAAAGACAGTGAGTTCAGACATAAAGACAGTGAGTTCAGACATAAAGACAGTGAGATCAGACATAAAGACAGTGAGATCAGACATAAAGACAGTGAGATCAGACATAAAGACAGTGAGTTCAGACATAAAGACAGTGAGATCAAACTTTTGTATTTTTCAAGTGATTTTTTTTCTTGATGATGATGATGATGATGATGATGACGATGACGACGATGGTGATGATGATGACTTTATGTTTATGGTTTATGTTTAAAAGTTTATTTTATTAAGACGGAGTTTCTCTTCACGCCGCTGTGGCGCTGAATCAGCACATCTCACATGGTACATGAGAGGAAAGCTCTGCTCGAGATAAGTCGTTAACCTTACTTAGGAGCAAATTGAGCAAAGGACAAACACACACACACACACACACACACACACACACACACACACACACACACACAGAGTGTTTGCTCTCACCTCTGACTGAAATAGCCAGCGGCCGCGTGTTTGGCCAGCGCTGGATGGAAGGTTAGGTAACACTTAATCAGTCAGAGCTAAAGCTAGACTTATCTAATGATAGGAGCTTGTGGCTGCTCCTGGACCTGCTGTGCTTTTCTCCTGACTGAAGCTACCACAAGACTCTTATGATATATCAGCATGATGGTACACTGCAGCGAGTGATAACATCTTTAGTGCTTTCACAGGCATCAAGTCGTAAAGTAAATGCATTTTCTCGGTGCGTGTGCAACACGGTAAAGTGATACCTTCAGTCCGTCTCTAACATGTCCCCAGATCCGTCCTGTGGTCCAACGTTTCTTCAGTTGCTCGTTAACTATTTTATTTCCCGCCTGTTAGCTGTAAAAGCTCAGATTTACACGTATTAAATATCCAACTATTCTCATCAGAACTGAAATAAACTTTAAACTGATCATCTGTAGATCTTTCAACACTTATGAAGAGATCTACGCAGAATACAGGTGCAAAATGTGCGGATGTGTGCAGCGGTTTCTCAGGTGAACTTTGACCCTTTTGACCCGCCAGCTGTGGCGCATGATGTGGTCTTTCTTGTGGATTTACTGATAAAAAATAGGTTTGAGGTTTTTATTGAACTTTGAGCTGGATGTGTTCACTGTGTTTTAGGTTTCTGTTTTCTTTATAAACAGATGCAGGTCTGATTTCATGACAGCGTTACTGATTAATTTTATTCCTGTAGCCCTATTAAGTGCTGTATATCCCTGAGCATGCAAAACATCATGCAAAGCAGCAGTCAGGATCATATCACACGGCACCGCATTCACGTCAATGTCATGCACTGGTGTGTAAATGTGTGTGGGGTGTGTGATGGGTGCAGACCCCATCCTCTCTCTCTCACACACACACACTCACTCACACACACTCACAGCCACCTGACTCAGCATACTTCTTTCCTCAGGGCCTTCAGGGGCCATGAAGAACACACACACACACACACACACACACACACACACACACACACACACACACACACACACACACACACACACACACACACACACACACAGGTGCTTGTGATTTAAGGCTAATGACAGGAGGCTTTCATGACTTTAATCTTCTTAAATAAAGCATGGCTTCCCATGTGAGAGGACATCTGCTCTTCTGCACATAAAACAACTCCATCTTTATACGAATAAAGAAACAAACAATGACATAAACCTCCTGTTATTTAGTGTTAAGGCTGAATACCTGGTGTTATTACTTTGTGTTATTTGAGCAGCTCGTGGAACAGAAAGTCTGTAGTTTGGATAGATGTATATTTATTTTATTGAGTCTTGTTTTTAATGGAACATGATGGATGGTGTTTGGGTTATGCACAAAGCTGTCGCTTCGTTATTGTAGGTTATATTTTACACGACAGGAAAAGAAAGATGACAGGAAGTGCGCGCTGAAAGTGATCGGCACGCGCCGTGCATGCTGAGTAGTGGTCGTCAGGGCAACCGCGTTGCGGCTCTGATAGGCCTTTTCAGAGATGTCACGTGACCAGCCGCTTTCACGTCACCGGGGTTTCGGAGCGGAGAGCTGAGCTGAGCGCGCGCACTGACAGTCTGCGGAGTTTGGAGTGGTGACAGTCTCTCTGTGTCTCTGTGTCTCTGTGTCTCACTCTGTGTTTCACTCTGTGTCTCTGTCTGTGTCTCTGGGTCTCTGTCTGGGTCTCACTCTGTGTCTCACTCTGTCTCTATCACACACACAACCGTGTGTGTTCTGTCAGCGCGTCTCCAGGTTATGGACGTCTAAAAAATCAGCTGTCATTCTACATTTCCTGCGGTGAGTTTGTGTCTGTCTCACATACCGTCTCTCTCTCTCTTTCTGTCTCTCTCTCTTTCTGTCTGTCTCTCTCTTTCTGTCTCTCTCTCTCACTGTCTCTCACTGTCTCTCTTTCTGTCTCTCTCTCACTGTCCCTCTCTCACTGTCTCTCTCTTTCTGTCTCTCTCTCTTTCTGTCTCTCTCTCTCTCACTGTCCCTCTCTCACTGTCTCTCTCTTTCTGTCTCTCTCTCTTTCTGTCTCTCTCTCTTTCTGTCTCTCTCTCTCTCTGTCTCTCTTTCTCTCTCTCATTCTCTCTCTCTCTCTCTCTCTCTCTCTCTCTCTCTCTCTCTCTCTCTCTCTCTCTCTCTCTCTCTCTCTCTCTCTCTCTCTCTCTCTCTCTCTCTCTCTGTTTCTCTCACTGTCTCTTTGTGCAAGACATAAAAGAGCCAGATTAATAAGGAAACTAAATACGATATGGGAAGTTAAGTGACAGAACACCTTACAGTACCCTACCTAGTGCACTACATAGTGATAACAGCTTAATGTAGACTATTTGTGGCACTACATGAGAACTGAAATAAGGGTGTAGTCTATCATTCACTGTCATGGCTTTCAGTGCTCTCGTTACTATGTCTAAGTGCATTAAAGCTTCTAAATAGCCCTCTGCACCCTATTTAGTGCACTTGATGACTAATACTGAGATGTTCTGGTGACAGAGGTTTCACTCTTTAGGTTTCTGCTCTATAGTCACATTACAGCAAAACACGAGGGATTAATTAATAGCTTGTAATAACTATTTAGTGCACAGAAAGTTTTAGGGTTAAGTGTTCTAATGGCTTGTGTTGTGGTAATAGTGTGGACTCAGGTTTAATAAAAAAGCAGATGATTTGGAATCACAATGCAGCTGTATCTGAGTGCAGATGTGGACATACAGTGTGGACATACAGTGTGGAGTGGACAGGGTGGACATACAGTGTGGAGTGGACAGTGTGGACATACAGTGTGGAGTGGACAGTATGGACATACAGTGTGGAGTTGACAGTTTGGACATACAGTGTGGGGTGGACAGTTTGGACATACAGTGTGGGGTGGACAGTGTGGGTGGACAGTGTGGTGTAATCAGTGTAGGACATACAGTGTGGAGTGGACAAACAGTGTGGAATGGACAGTGTGGAGATAGTGTGGAGTGGACAGTATGGAGTGGACAGTACGGACATACAGTTTGGGGTGGACAGTGTGGACATACAGTGTGGAGTGGACTATGTGGACATACAGTGTGGAATGGACAGTGTGGACATAGTGTGGAGTGGACAGTATGGAGTGGACAGTACGGACATACAGTGTAGTGGACAGTATGGACATACAGTGTGGAGTGGACAGTGTAGAGTGGACAGTATGGACATACAGTGTGGAGTGGACAGTATGGACATACAGTGTGGTGTGGACATACAGTGTGGAGTGGACAATGTGGACATACAGTGTTGAATGGACAGTGTGGACATACACTGTGCAGTGGACAGTGTGGAGTAATCAGTGTAGGACATACAGTGTGCAGTAATCAGTGTAGGACATACAGTGTGGAGTGGACAAACAGTGTGGAATGGACAGTGTGGAGATAGTGTGGAGTGGACAGTATGGAGTGGACAGTATGGACATACAGTGGAGTGGACAGTATGGACATACAGTGTGGAGTGGACAAACAGTGTGGAATGGACAGTGTGGAGATAGTGTGGAGTGGACAGTATGGAGTGGACAGTATGGACATACAGTGGAGTGGACAGTATGGACATACAGTGTGGAGTGGACAGTGTGGACATACAGTGTGGAATGGACAGTGTGGACATACAGTGCAGAGTGGACAGTATGGACATGGAGTGTGGAATGGACAGTGTAGAGTGGACAGTATGAACATACAGTGTGGAATGGACAGTGTAGAGTGGACAGTATGGACATACAGTGTGGAGTGGACAGTGTAGAGTGGACAGTATGGACATACAGTGTGGAGTGGACAGTATGGAAATACAGTGTGGAATGGACAGTGTGGAATGGACAGTGTAGAGTGGACAGTATGGACATACAGTGTGGAGTGGACAGTATGGACATACAGTGTGGAATGGACAGTGTAGAGTGGACAGTATGGACACACAGTGTGGAATGGACAGTGTAGAGTGGACAGTGTGGAGTGGACAGTGTGGAGTGGACAGTATAGGACATACAGTGTTAAGTAGACCATGTGGAGTGGGCAGACCGTGTTGAGTGGACAGTGTGGACATACAGTGTGGAGTGGACATTGTGGACAAACAGTGTTGATTGGACATTGTGGAGTGGACATTGTGGAGTGAACAGTGTGCAGTGGACATCGTGGCTTGCTTTCATATTGAAACCACTCAGTAGATCCCCAGTGTTTACATTAGTAAGCAACCACACAAGTGTCACAAACATTCATTTTAGACTCCTTGAGTGATTTAAATTATATGTTTAATTCACAGAGTCAGAGTCAGAGTCAGAGTCAGAAAGATCTTTATTGACAAGTATGTTTTTACACACAAGGAATTTGTTCCGGTACAGGATTCACTTACATTACATTTCCTTTAGCGATTCAAGTGACTAAGTTGTAAACGACTCACTGAGTGATTTACTCCCATTTGTTAATGTCTCCTCGTCTGATTTACTCCCATTTGTTAATGTCTCCTCGTCTGATTTACTCCCATTTGTTAATGTCTCCTCGTCTGATTTACTCCCATTTGTTAATGTCTCCTCGTCTGATTTACTCCCATTTGTTAATGTCTCCTCGTCTGATTACTTACATTTGTTAATGTCTCCTCGTCTGATTACTTACATTTGTTAATGTCTCCTCGTCTGATTACTTACATTTGTTAATGTCTCCTCGTCTGATTACTTACATTTGTTAATGTCTCCTCGTCTGATTACTTACATTTGTTAATGTCTCCTCGTCTGATTACTTACATTTGTAATGTCTCCTCGTCTGATTACTTACATTTGTTAATGTCTCCTCGTCTGATTACTTACATTTGTTAATGTCTCCTCGTCTGATTACTTACATTTGTTAATGTCTCCTCGTCTGATTACTTACATTTGTTAATGTCTCCTCGTCTGATTTACTCCCATTTGTTAATGTCTCCTCGTCTGATTACTTACATTTGTTAATGTCTCCTCGTCTGATTACTTACATTTGTTAATGTCTCCTCGTCTGATTTACTCCCATTTGTTAATGTCTCCTCGTCTGATTACTTACATTTGTAAGTGACACCTGGAGTGATTTACATTTGTACTTGATTCTTAAAGTGGTCCAAATGATTCACTCACCTGTGTAAATGACTTCTTGAGAGCTTCACTTATATTTGTAAATACCTCCTGGAGTGCTCAGAGAACTGCTTGAGGGTGTGTCTGTGCCGTGTGTCTGTGCCGTGTGTCTGTGCCGTGTGTCTGTGCCGTGTGTCTGTGCCATGTGTCTGTGCCATGTGTCTGCTGTGTGTTTGTGGTGTTTCTGCTGTGTGTCTGTGGTGCTTCTGCTGTGTGCCTGCTGTGTGTCTGCTGTGTGTCAGCGGTGTTTCTGTGCCATGTGTCTGCGCCATGTGTCTGCTGTGTTTCTGCTGTGTGTCAGCGGTGTTTCTGTGCCGTGTGTCTGCTGTGTGTCAGCGGTGTTTCTGCTGTGTGTCAGCGGTGTTTCTGCTGTGTGTCAGCGGTGTTTCTGCTGTGTTTCTGCTGTGTGTCAGCGGTGTTTCTGTGCCGTGTGTCTGCTGTGTGTCAGCGGTGTTTCTGCTGTGTGTCAGCGGTGTTTCTGCTGTGTGTCAGCGGTGTTTCTGCTGTGTGTCAGCGGTGTTTCTGTGCCATGTGTCTGCGCCGTGTGTCTGCTGTGTGTCTGCTGTGTGTCAGCTGTGTTTCTGCTGTGTGTCAGCGGTGTTTCTGTGCCGTGTGTCTGCTGTGTGTCTGCTGTGTGTCTGCTGTGTGTGTCTGCTGTGTGTCTGCTGTGTGTCAGCTGTGTGTCTGCTGTGTGTCTGCTGTGTGTCTGTGCTGTATGTCTGCTGTGTGTCTGTGCTGTATGTCTACGCTGTATGTCTGTGCTGTATGTCTGCTGTGTGTCTGCTGTGTGTCTGTGCTGTATGTCAGCGCTGTATGTCTGCTGTGTGTCTGTGCTGTATGTCTGCTGTGTGTCTGTGCTGTATGTCTGCTGTGTGTGTGCTGTATGTCTGCTGTGTGTCTGTGCTGTATGTCTGCTGTGTGTGCGCTGTATGTCTGCTGTGTGTCTGTGCTGTATGTCTGCTGTGTGTCTGTGCTGTATGTCTGCTGTGTGTCTGCACTGTATGTCTGCTGTGTGTCTGTGCTGTATGTCTGCTGTGTGTCTGTGCTGTATGTCTGCTGTGTGTCTGCTGTGTGTCTGTGCTGTATGTCTGCTGTGTGTGCGCTGTATGTCTGCTGTGTGTCTGTGCTGTATGTCTGCTGTGTGTCTGTGCTGTATGTCTGCTGTGTGTCTGCACTGTATGTCTGCTGTGTGTCTGTGCTGTATGTCTGCTGTGTGTCTGTGCTGTATGTCTGCTGTGTGTCTGCTGTGTGTCTGCTGTATGTTTGCTGTGTCTGCTGTGTGTCTGTGCTGTATGTCTGCTGTGTGTCTGCGCTGTGTGTCTGCTGTGTGTCTGCGCTGTGTGTCTGCTGTGTGTCTGCGCTGTATGTCTGCTGTGTGTCTGCACTGTGTGTCTGCTGTGTGTCTGTCCTGTGTGTCTGTGCTGTATGTCTGTTGTGTGTCTACGCCGTATGTCTGCGCTGTGTGTCTGCGCTGTGTGTCTGCTGTGTGTCTGCTGTGTGTCTGTGCTGTGTGTCTGCGCTGTGTGTCTGCGCTGTGTGTCTGCGCTGTGTGTCTGCTGTGTGTCTGCTGTGTGTCTGTGCTGTATGTCTGTTGTGTGTCTACGCCGTATGTCTGCTGTGTGTCTGCTGTGTGTCTGCGCTGTGTGTCTGCGCTGTATGTCTGCTGTGTGTCTGCGCTGTATGTCTGCGCTGTGTGTCTGCGCTGTGTGTCTGCGCTGTGTGTCTGCGCTGTGTGTCTGCGCTGTGTGTCTGCGCTGTATGTCTGCGCTGTATGTCTGCTGTGTCTGTGCTGTGTGTCTGCGCTGTATGTCTGCGCTGTATGTCTGCGCTGTATGTCTGCTGTGTCTGTGCTGTGTGTCTGCGCTGTATGTCTGCGCTGTATGTCTGCTGTGTCTGTGCTGTGTGTCTGCGCTGTATGTCTGCGCTGTATGTCTGCTGTGTCTGTGCTGTGTGTCTGCGCTGTATGTCTGTGTGTCTGCTGTGTGTCTGCTGTGTGTCTGCGCTGTATGTCTGCTGTGTGTCTTTGCTGTGTGTCTTTGCTGTGTGTCTGCTGTAGTTTGTATATTGCAGGATATATTTGATTTATTTACATCACTGTCTGTGCAGCTAAAGAGTCTCATTTATTGTACCATCAAACGACGTTATTTTAAACGTCAGACATTTCGGTATCTTCCTGTGGAATGTTTATTTTCTGTGTAACAGGTTCTGGTTAAATTGACTGTAACAGATCATCAGTCATCATCACAAGTCTTACAGGAATTCTTTCCGCATAGTCCAGTCATTTCATCATGTTTCTTTATATGTTGGCATAAACAAAAGGTTTAATATGACACTGTGACACACACACACATGCGCACACACACGCGCACACACACACACACACACACATACACACACACACACACACACACACACATACACACACACGCGCACACACACACACACACACACACACACACACACACACACACACACGAGTCAGGAACAAACCAAACCATGAAGCCTCTAGGCCGTGAGAGAGACAGAGAGACAGAGAGAGAGAGAGAGAGAGAGAGAGAGAGACAGAGAGACAGAGAGACAGAGAGA
>NC_062541.1:1565899-1580319 GCF_022655615.1 Tachysurus fulvidraco | reverse complement strand
GCAGTGTGAGACGAGTGAGACGTTACAGTGATGTTTAGTGGGAAAGAGAGCAGCAGAAACATGAACACGTTCAGTCTGTTCAGCTAAAAAAAAGCACAGTGTATGAACGGAATGTAGGAATGTAGGAATGTAGGAACTGCTGAAGCCTCGGTTTTATTCCCACACTTTATTCCAAGTGAAGAGCGAGAATGGAACTGAACTGACTGTTAGTTTCGTTTGTTATGAAGTTTTGTCTGTCTGTAAATGTGTTTTTAACCTGTATGTGACTCACACAGAGGCCACACCCCCTTTATTAGAGATGACTCACACAGAGGCCACACCCCCTTTGTTAGAGATGACTCACACAGAGGCCACACCCCCTTTGTTAGAGATGACTCACACATAGGCTACACCCCCTTTATTAGAGATGACTCACACAGATGCCACACCCCCTTTATTAGAGATGACTCATGCAGAGGCCACACCCCCTTTATTAGAGATGTCTCACACAGAGGCCACGCCCCCTTTATTAGAGATGACTCACACAGAGGCCACACCCCCTTTATTAGAGATGTCTCACACAGAGGCCACGCCCCCTTTATTAGAGATGACTCACACAGAGGCCACACCCCCTTTATTAGAGATGACTCACACAGATGCCACACCCCCTTTATTAGAGATGACTCATGCAGAGGCCACACCCCCTTTATTAGAGATGTCTCACACAGAGGCCACGCCCCCTTTATTAGAGATGACTCACACAGAGGCCACACCCCCTTTATTAGAGATGACTCACACAGAGGTCACACCCCCTTTATTAGATGACTCACTCAGAGGCCACACCCCATTTATTAGAGATGACTCACATAAAGGCCACACCCCCTTTATTAGAGATGACTCGCACAGAGGCCACACCCCCTTTAAGATGAGTCACACAGAGGCCACACACACTTTATTAGAGATGAGTCACACAGAGGCCACACCCCCTTTATTAGAGATGACTCACACAGAGGCCACACCCACTTTATTAGAGATGAGTCACACAGAGGCCACACCCCCCTTTATTAGAGATGACTCACATAAAGGCCACACCCCCTTTATTAGAGATGAGTCACACAGAGGCCACACCCCCTTTATTAGAGATGACTCACACAATGGCCACACCCCCTTTATTAGAGATGAGTCACACAGAGGCCACACCCCCCTTTATTAGAGATGACTCACATAAAGGCCACACCCCCTTTATTAGAGATGACTCACACAGAGGCCACACCCCCCTTTATTAGAGATGACTCACACAGAGGCCACGCCCCTTTACACACAGACTTTTGACCATACTGTCTCCGGGCTTTACAGCTGCACCACCACGTGTGTGTCCAAGTGATCAAGCAGCTAACGAAGGTGCTAAGAGACTTAGAGTTAATTTGAGACACGACCTTTGGTCTGTTGATCAGAACTCGGCTTTAAGGTGGAGAACATCTGAGGATATGAGGGTTGAGTGAGGGCTCAGTGATGATGTCACAGTGTAAGAGAACATAAGGAGGGATGAAAAGGGTACAGAGAGAGAGAGTGAGAGAGAGAGTGAGAGAGAGAGAGAGAGAGAGAGAGAGAGAGAGAGAGAGAGAGAGAGAGAGAGAGAGAGAGAGAGAGAGAGAGAGAGAGAGAGAGAGAGAGAGAGAGAGAGAGAGAGAGAGAGAGAGAGAGAGAGTGAGAGAGAGAGAGAGACTCTGATCGCATAAGGCCTGACAGTTGAGGTGAGACAGAAAGAGAGACAGTTCAAAGAAACTTTCAACAAAACACGCTTTGTCAGGTTGTGTGTGTGTGTGTGTGTGTGTGTGTGTGTGTGTGTGTGTGTGTGTGTGTGTGTGTGTGTGTCTCACATGTTCAGGGTCACACATCTGCTGAAGTCCATCTTCTGCTTTCCACACCTGTGTGTTGCTCACAGACAGACAAAATACAGACTCTTTAGGAAAGCAGGTTGAAATCTTCAGTGAAAGTTCATGTTTTCAGAAGTGAGAGACTTTCACATCTCAGCGTCATGGTGTTGGTGCCAGTGAGTATTTCAGTGTTGATCTCCTGGAGATTTCAGACCCACCCGCTGAAGTGAAGTTTACACAGAAAGGTGTGAAGAAAAACCAAACGTGATGTTGGTGAGATGGTCATAGGAGAAAGCTGACAGGGAGAAGAAACACGGTACAGCCGTGCTGAACAGGAAAGCATCTCAGCACACAGAGCTAACTGCTACATGCTAATTCACCTAAAGAGCTGCAGTTTGTTTCGCTCTCGTTCCTGTTCCTCTTACATAACGTGTCTGAGCGAGTGTTCGGGGCATAGAACAATATCACCTCATCTACTGAACATCATACAGGGTCTCAAATAAAGACAGGGACAGAAAGACAGATACTGACTGACACAGGAAGAGGAGAGAAATAAAGACAGAATGATCAAAAAAGATATCAAAAAAGAATATCTGAGGAACGTAGGAAAGAGAGAGAGAGAGAGAGAGAGAGAGAGAGAGAGAGAGAGAGAGATGGAGGACTTCCTGTTTACTGGATGCATTGTTCCCTTATTCTCTGTCATTCAGTATCACACACATACACGGCGTGGGGGAACAGGTTGTGGTGTGTGTGAAGTCAATTTGCATCAGGAAATGATGCTTCTGCAGATGCAGTGTGTGTGTGCGTGTGTGTGTGTGTGTGTGTGTGTGTGTGTGTGTGTGTGTGTGTGTGTGTGTGTGTGTGTGTGTGTGTGAGCAGTGGAAATTTCGGTTGATGATAGGTGAGCGTGTAGCAGAGGAAGAGTGCGTGAGGTGCGGCGTCTGTTCATCACATTTACACACCGCCGTTCACATCCTGCAACACACAAACACACACTGTCTTTACTAAAGCATGTGTGTGTGTGTCTTTTTATTAAAGCTGTTGGTAGTTTTGTTAATAGTTGTTAAAAATTAGCATTAAATATTTGTTTCCGTTATTCACAGTAACCGTGAGAATCTCCACAACAACAACAACAAAAATAAGAAGAAAAAAGAAAACAATAATAACGTTATGAGGGGGCTAATGCTAATGAGGGGGCTAATGCTAATGAGGGGGCGTGGCTTATATACACTAGCAGTACCTGATACATAATTGGCCGATTTTTAAATGTCACATGCAAACATGGTTTAGCATACCACACACTCACACTCATACACACTCACACGCACACTCATAAGCACACGTACTCACACACATGCACACACACACAAACACTCACACGCACACACATGCACACACACACACAAACACGCACATACACACTCATACACATGCACATGCACTCAATCTCATACACACACGCACACACTCATACACACTCACACGCACACTCATAAACACACACACACACACACTCACACAAACACGCACATACATATGCACATGCACTCAATCTCACATGCACACACTCACTCACACGCACACTCACACACACTCACATAAACACGCACACACACTCAATCTCACACACACAGACACACATTCACACGCACACACACATGCACACACACACACACACACTTACATGCACACACACACATGCACTAACACACACAAAACACTGTGTTTGTAGATTAGTTCTCGAGGTGTTTGATGGTGAACATGGAGTTAATGGAGTTTTTTTTTTAGCATAAATAAAATTAATAGTTGTGATTTTTATTAAACTATTTTTTAAAGATTTGACTAGTATTGATCTCTCTCTCTCTCTCTCTCTCTCTCTCTCTCTCTCTCTCTCTCTCTCTCTCTCTCTCTCTCTCTCTCTCAGCAGCTGAAACAGAATACGTGTTGTAATGGGGAAGCAGAACAGCAAGCTCCGTCCCGAGGTGATCCAGGACCTGTTGGAGAGCACCGATTTCACCGAGGAGGAAATTCAGGAGTGGTATAAGGGCTTCCTGCGGGACTGTCCCACCGGTGCGCTCACCATGGAAGAGTTCAAGAAGATCTACGGCAACTTCTTTCCGTACGGAGACGCGTCCAAGTTCGCAGAGCACGTCTTCCGAACCTTCGACGCCAACGGGGACGGAACGATAGACTTCCGAGAGTTCATCATCGCGCTGAGCATCACGTCACGTGGCCAGCTCGACCAGAAGCTCAAGTGGGCCTTCAGCATGTACGACCTGGACGGCAACGGCTACATCAGCAAGGACGAGATGCTGGAGATCGTACAGGTCGGCATGACGACCTGTTTTTTTATTCACTGCAGTTTTTCTCTTTCAGTCAGCAGACAGAGGAGCAGGGCTTCATTACACACTGCAGGGAATTTAGCATTTAGCCAATTAACACGAGCAGAATCGATGAGTCAGAGCCACAGCGCTGGGTTCGGCTTCCCCGAGCGGGAAGAAAAGGAACACAGCAGCAGCTCTGAAAATAATTGTGCTGAAAGCATGCTAGACATTAACAATTATCATCTGCATCTAGACCGAAAGCACAAACACCTGATGCTTATCTTCTCTATCCAGCTCTAGATGTCACTCATATAACAGGGTCAGCAAACGTCTGTGCATAAGTGCAGAGCAACAGGAAGTGAGCTACAGTCATGTGGGATACAAAATCCAAAATGAAAGTGTTTGCATTTCTACATACAAACAAACATCAGCTGATCAGATGACAGACACCGAGGCATAAAAATAAACCCTGCCCCAAACACCACCAGCACAAACATCCATCACCAACGGACGCTTTAAAGCCCTCAGTTTGCTTATTGTTCTGTGTATTAATGCTAAAGGTTCAGCGTTTCTCCCTCTCACTGTGTTACTGCCCCCGCAGGCCATCTATAAGATGGTGTCGTCTGTGATGAAGATGCCTGAGGACGAATCCACACCAGAGAAGCGAACAGAGAAAATCTTCCGTCAGATGGACAAGAACCGTGACGGTGAGTCAACACACTTCGTACACCACCCTACACCATCATACACCACGGTACACCACCCTACACAATCATACACCACTGTATACCACCCTACACCATCATACACCACGGTGCACCACCCTACACCATCATACACCACGGTACACCACCCTACACCATCATACACCACAGTACACCACCCTAACCCATCACACACCACGGTACACCACCCTACACCATCATACACCGCTGTACACCACCCTTCACAATCATACACCACCCTACACCATCATACACCACAGTATACCACCCTACACCATCATACATAATCACACACCACCCTACACCATCATACACCACAGTATACCACCCTACACCATCATACATAATCATACACCACTGTACACCACCCTACACAATCATACACCACAGTATACCACCCTACACCATCATACACAATCATACACCACCTTACACAATCATACACAATCATACACCACCCTACACCATCATACACAATCATACACCACCTTACACAATCATACACAATCATACACCACCCTACACCATCATACACAATCATACACCACTGTACACAATCATACACAACCACAATCATACACAGTCATACAGCACAGTACACCACCCTACACAACCACAATCATACACAGTCATACAGCACAGTACACCACCCTACACAACCACAATCATACACAGTCATACACCACCCTACACAATCATACACCACAGTACACAATCATACACAATCATACACCACCCTACACAATCATACACCACTGTACACAATCATACACAACCACAATCATACACAGTCATACAGCACAGTACACCACCCTACACAACCACAATCATACACAGTCATACAGCACAGTACACCACCCTACACAACCACAATCATACACAGTCATACACCACCCTACACAATCATACACCACAGTACACAATCATACACAATCATACACCACCCTACACAATCATACACCACAGTACACAATCATACACAATCATACACCACCCTACACAATCATACACCACAGTACACAATCATACACAATCATACACCACCCTACACAATCATACACCACAGTACACAATCATACACAATCATACACCACCCTACACAATCATACACCACAGTACACAATCATACACAATCATACACCACCCTACACAATCATACACCACAGTACACAATCATACACAATCATACACCACCCTACACAATCATACACCACTGTACACATTCATACACCACCCTACACAACCACAATCATACACAATCATACACCACTGTACACAATCATACACCACCCTACACAACCATAATCATACACAATCATACACCACCCTACACAATCATACACTACCCTACACAATCATACACCACCCCACACAATCATACACCACAGTACACAATCATACACCACCCTACACAATCATACACTACCCTACACAATCATACACCACCCTACACAACCACAATCATACACAATCATACACCACCCCACACAATCATACACCACAGTACACAATCACACACTACCATACACAATCATACACCAAAGTACAAAATCAGACACAATCATACACCACAGTACATTTACATTTACACCATTTGTCAGATGCCCTTATCCAGAGCGACATACAAAATTGCTTAAGTCTCTATCATTGGATACATTAACTCTGGTTCACAAGGTTACATACTTTTTTTAAATTATTTTTTTATATGTATTCATACATCAAACAGGGAAGTGCTAGTTGAAGTGTTTCATAAATAAGTAGGTCTGCAACCATCGTTTGAAGTGACTCAGCTGTCCGGACCCCTGGTGACAGAACAGAAAAGAGTCTTGTAGTATACTTACCTCTTACCCTGAGAGATGGTGTAGCCAGTCGAGCAGTGCTGGTAGATCGGAGGGTGCGAGGTGCAGTGTGAAGAGTGATGAGGGCTTTGGGATGAATCACCTGATGATCAGTAGTTCAGTTTTGCTAGGATTGAGCTTTAACTGGTGAGCAGTCATCCATGATGATATTCTGCCAGACATGCTGAGGTCCAATCAGAAGCTGTGGCATCTGAGGGTGGGAAAGAGAAAAGTTGTGTATCATCAGCATAGCAGTGGTAAGAGAACCCATGTGAGGAAATAACTTCACCAAGAGAGTGAGTATACAGGGAGAAAAGAAGAGTACCATGTACTGAGCCCTGTGGGACACCAGTGGAGAGTCTGTGTGGAGCAGATGTCACTCCCCTCCATGTTACCTGATATGAGCGTCCTTCCAGGTAGGAAGCGGACCATTCCCAAACTGATCAGCAAATCCCAAGGCCCCTGAGGGTGGACAAGACAGTCTTGTGGTTGACCGTATCACATGCTGCAGGAAGGTTAATGAGGATAAGGACAGATGACAGTTTGGCTGATCTAGCAGCATGTAGTTTCTCAGAGACGTCCAAAAGGGCTGTCTCTGTGGAATGAGCTGCTTTAAAGCCAGACTGTTGGAATCTTGGGGGTTGTTCTGTGAGAGAGAGACAGACAGTGTGTTCAAGAATTTTCAAGAGCAGGTTTCTTTAGGATGGGAATAACCCTTGCTCTCTTGAAGGTAGTTGGTACATGACCAGATGCTATGGATCTATTGATGATAGTGGTAATGAAGGGCAAGAGGTCTTGTGAGATGGTCTGCAGCATAGTGGAAGGGAGTGGATCCAATGGGCAGGTGGTAGGATTGCAAGACAATCATACACAACCATACACCACCGTACACAATCATACACAACCATATGCCATCGTACACAATCATACACAATCATACACTATACACAATCATACACAATCATACACAATCATATACCACCGTACACAACCATACACATTCATACACAATCATACACAACTATACACCATTGTACACAATCATACATCACAGTACACAATCATACACAACCATACACCACAATACACAATCATACACAACCATATGCCATCGTACACAATCATACACAATCATACACTATACACAATCATACACAATCATATACCACCGTACACAACCATACACATTCATACACAATCATACACAACTATACACCATTGTACACAATCATACATCACAGTACACAATCATACACAACCATACACCACAATACACAATCATACACAACCATACACAACCATACACCATTGTACACAATCATACACAATCATACACAACCATACACCATTGTACACAATCATACACAATCATACACCACAGTACACAACCATACACAATCATACACCATTGTACACAATCATACAGGTGGGAACAGGAACAACCATCTAAACAATATATGAGCATAAATGCTATAAAATAATATGATGATGTTAATACAATATGATTTACAAAATGACCTTTGAACCCTGTGTGTGTGTTAGGTAAACTATCTCTGGAAGAATTTGTCGAAGGAGCAAAGAACGATCCATCCATTGTGCGGCTCCTGCAGTGTGACCCGAGCAGCGCAGGGCAGTAAGGAGCAGAGCGACGCCTCCTGCTGCACGACTCTAACACTGCAGCTCTCCTTCATCCTCAACACACAGAGTTACATATGCGCATCAGTGTGAGCGGAAATTCCAACAACCAGGAAATGTCTGCTTAGAGAAACACACACACACACACCCATGGACTCAGTGACTGGAGTAAATCCCTCTGTTCGGTGCATACACACTGTGACAGGATATGGCACCGTCACACAGGAAGTGCTGGTATGATATTCATTCTGCTCTGGTCTATTACACAACGATGATATCTAGGAAGTGTTAAAAAATCTGAGAAAATATAGTATCGTAGTTCATTTAGCCACGACATTTTCATTAAGTACAAGTTTGTTTGTTTTTTTCAGTCAGACAAGTTCTGTGACTTGTCAACCAAACGCTCGAGCAGCCGCAGGTTTCTCCCCTACATGTGGAAGCGTTAGGTTCTCTCGATCACGAGCCTCGGATTAGACACTTAGGTGTGTGGAGATTTGAAGGAAAATGTATTAAACACGTGTGTGTGTGTTAAGTTAAAGCATGCGACTGCCCGTGCGATCGTGAAGCGCAATCGTTGTGATGAAGTCTGATAAAAAAAAAAACAACCTCTTTCCAAAAACTCAACACTCCATGTGTGTGTCGCCGTTATTGTTTAGTACAGTAGGAGAAATACGAGGCCTCGAGTGCCGTGGTGACCGCAGTAACATGTGAGTATGCTAGTCACTTCTCTAACATTAGCCAACTAGCATTAACCTAACCGCTTTAGCAGTATTTATCACCTTACTAAGTTTCATGAAGCTACGACGCACCGCCTAAAGGGTTCTAGCGTCGTATTCCTGTTACTATGCTTTAAATCGCCAAGACTGTAATTTATTAAGAATTACATCATCACTTACTTTTTATCTGTTTAGAGTTACTCACAAGAGTAGAGTTCTCTCTATCACATCACAGCAGCTGTAACCATTCTGACATCAGAGACTCCTTCCAGAAATATTACATAAACACCTCTGTACAGGAAGCAGAAAACATCACCGTGAGCTGTTACTATAGAAACGTTAAGGTATTTAGCAGCGCTGTGGTGTTAAGTGGGCATCGTTTGCTATTGCTAGTGCTAGTGTTAAAAAGCTCTGTCCGCTTCCTGAACACCGGGAAACTCGTAAGCTGCTTTCTCCTTTTATGAGATTTGACGTTCATCTCGTTGCAGATGTTTTTATCTAAACCGCCATCTGAGTTAAGCAGGATTGATGCGGGAAGCTAACCGCTTTCATCGTCATGATCCACATAACGCACGAGTTGTTTGGAAATAATGTTAGCCTAGAACATGCGTGGACATGTCTAATCACGTTCCTGATGCACTGTGATCGGACTCGTCGGTCTTTTGTCAAGTTTTGTTTTGTTTCGATTTTGTCTAATTCATGTTTGTTCAGAATATCAGAAATGGTTTTTGTACTTGAATGCAGGGCTGACAGCAAGATGGAGACAGTCAGTACAGAGAATTATCATAATAAATAAACTAAATTAATAAATTGATTGATTAATTGATTGGTTGATTAAATAATTAATCAGGCAAGTAATTAATCAATGAATCAATTAATTGTGTAATTAATTAATTGGTTACACAATCAAGCACTTAATTAATTGTTTGATTAATTACTTGGTTAATTAATCAAGCAATTAATAAATCAATCTTTTAATTAATTAAATGGTTAACAAAAATAAATGTTTTAAGTTTAAATATCCACATCACCTGATTTGTGCTGGTGTAATTTTTCTTTTTGTTAGCACTTAGCATTGAGCAACTGACTAGCCTAGCTAACCTCATTCCTTCAGCTGTAACAGCACAAAGTCATGTATCATGTAAGTGAGCATCAGCACACGGCTACTTAGCATCAGATCATCAACACGATCAGAATTCTTCATATCTGATGGACGACTCCAGCAGTGAACACGGACATTAAGTACTCAAGAAAGAAAAAAAAAATTTATATTTAAATGTAGGAAATATTTATTCTTGTTATTAATATCCATGGCTTCTGTCACACCGTGAGATTGTTCAACTGACTTTTTTCTTTTTAATTTGATGTAAATGATGTTGTTTAATGTCCAGTGTAATGTGAGGCTCGGTTCATTCAATGTGAAGAAACATTTTATGCACAATATTATTTTATAAATGTTCCAAATGAATTATAAATGGAATTTTACTGGTTGTTTGTTCGCTTCTTTTGTTTATGTGCTGATTAGCAACAGGATGAAGAATGCTTTTTAACTGCCATGTTTTTCTAAATGACTAAAATGCTAACGAGTTTATATTCTCATTAACATTTAGCTAGTAAAGACTCACTCATTTCCTACCGCTTATCTGAACTTCTCGGGTCACGGGGAGCCTGTGTCTATCTCAGGCGTCATCGGGCATCGAGGCAGGATACACCCTGGACGGAGTGCCAACCCATCACAGGGCACACACACACTCTCATTCACTCACACACTCACACACTACGGACAATTTTCCAGAGATGCCAATCAACCTACCATGCATGTCTTTGGACCGGGGGAGGAAACCGGAGTACCTGGAGGAAACCCCCGAGGCACGGGGAGAACATGCAAACTCCACACACACAAGGAGGAGGCGGGAATCGAACCTCAACCCTGGAGGTGTGAGGAGAACGTGCTAACCACTAAGCCACCATGTCCCCCCTAGTAAAAACTTTAGTTTTAATTTGCATCTGGTCAAAAATCCAGCATCAGTTACACAGTGTGTTAATATAACCTTGTTATAAACAGATAAGTTAGACAGTTTATAAACAGTCAGAGATATTTATGAAGACTTAGTATGACATCTTTGGGTTTTATAAACGGGTTTTGACCGACAGTGGGCGCTGGTGAGCACCGTGTTCATTTAAACTGAGCAGCTTCATTAGCTGTCGCCAACAAGCTAATGTTAAGCTAACTGTTATATACTAACATTAAAGTATTATTATGATTATTGTTATTATTATTATAATGTCTAAAACCACTGGCCAGGTTTGCATGATAGCAGACAATTCTAAACTATTATATTGTGTAAAACGATAGCAAGGTTTACTAGCAAGCTAGCTAACATTAGGCTAACTATTACATAAACTGTGTAAACTATTAGTAAGCATGCTTAATTAGCATGCTAGCAAATTTTAGACTAGCGTGCTAGCTAACGGTTGGTCAGTTCAAATACTGTGTATTATACAGTAAAAAGATTGTTACTAAGTATTAGCACCCTCTCGTCCAGATTAATGCATAAAATAAGCGAAATGAAGTATTTCTGTTATTTAATTTCTTTCGTATATAAAACATGTGAGATGATGTGAGACAACATGAGACACGTTTTGTGGAATAAAAAAATTTTATTTACAAAAATAACAAGATCTTTACTAATGAGTTTGAACATCTGAGATATCAGTAAAACCTTCTGACACGAAGACATGACAATGTTAAATTCACCTTAAATTCACAACAGGAAATTCCTGGACACACAAACCCACAACACACTGAAAAGCAGAGCAACGTTTTATACTCAGAAAAGTAATGGATGAGTTTAGCATTGATGCTAATACACACATCTGACATGTCTGCCTTAAACACATCTGCCTTAAACATGTCTGACTCAAACACATCTGACTCAAATACGTCTGCCTTAAACACATCTGATTCAAACATCTGTCTCAAACACGTCTGACTCAAACACATCTGATTCAAATACGTCTGATTCAAACACGTCTGACTCAAACACATCTGACTCAAACACGTCTGACTCAAACACGTCTGATTCAAACATCTGACTCAAACACATCTGATTCAAACATCTGACTCAAACACATCTGACTCAAACACATCTGATTCAAATACATCTGATTCAAACACGTCTGACTCAAACACGTCTGACTCAAACACGTCTGATTCAAACATGTCTGACTCAAACACATCTGATTCAAACATCTGACTCAAACACGTCTGATTCAAACACGTCTGACTCAAACATCTGACTCAAATAGGTCTGACTCAAACACATCTGACTCAAACACATCTGATTCAAACACGTCTGACTCAAACACATCTGACTCAAACACATCTGATTCAAACATCTGACTCAAACACGTCTGACTCAAACACATCTGACTCAAACACATCTGATTCAAACACGTCTGACTCAAACACATCTGACTCAAACACATCTGATTCAAACACATCTGATTCAAACATCTGACTCAAACACGTCTGACTCAAACACATCTGACTCAAACACATCTGATTCAAACACGTCTGACTCAAACACATCTGACTCAAACACATCTGATTCAAACACGTCTGACTCAAACACATCTGACTCAAACACATCTGATTCAAACATCTGACTCAAACACATCTGACTCAAACACGTCTGACTTAAACACGTCTGACTCAAACACATCTGACTCAAACACATCTGATTCAAACACGTCTGACTCAAACACATCTGACTCAAACACGTCTGATTCAAACACGTCTGACTCAAACACATCTGACTCAAACACATCTGATTCAAACATCTGACTCAAACACATCTGACTCAAACACGTCTGACTTAAACACGTCTGACTCAAACACGTCTGACTCAAACACGGGAGGAAATCGGAGGACGTCTTATTTCGCATCATGGAGTACAACACATATAAAACAAACCACGGGGGACTGCAGTACAGCTACGCCTGAATTCCACAGTAATTATCTTGTAAAAAAAATCATTACACAAACTTATAAACATAATAAAAAACTGTACATGGCACAAAATAATAATTATACATATATTAATGAAACCCATCAGACCGGAGTGTTGAAACATGGACGAGGTGAGAGAGGAAACACAGCACAGTTCTGTAGCATCAAACAGCACTATTATTTATTTACTTATCTGTTTCTTTATTTATTTGTTTATTTATTTGTTTATTTTAATAAAATTCAGCCTTAAATTTGATCACGTCGTCATTTTCCTCTAACGGAGCGATCGGTTTGCGTCGTTTAAACATGTTCTACTTTTCAGCTTGTTATATAATTTTGGATTTTAATATTGTTAAGAATAAGAAAAACACTCTGATGTTGCAGCACAGATATTTTAGACACGGATTTATTTTGATTTCCTGAATTTTTCCTTTAATTCTATTTCTAAATCTAACAGTAAAGAGAAGCAGATAGGAGCTTAAAGTCGAGTTCGTCTGAAATGTTTCAAATGTGCACAGGTTGTGAATAACGAGGCTGTGAAATGATACGTTAAAGAAAAGTTTCTGGACCTTAAATGTTCACACGTCTGATTTTTCAGCTCTGTAACATCCTGAATTAACATTTATAAAAGTAACATCACATTATTACACACAGGAGAACTTCCTGTTAGCGCCGTGACCGGAGGTGATTCAGGAGTCACGTGACTCTCCGGGCGACTCGTCTCTCTGTGTGTGTGTAGAACGTCGGCTTCGTGAGACGCCGCTTCGCTTGGACCTGATTAGAGTTATGGGTTGACGGTGCAGCTGTTGAACTCAGCACCATGTTGGAAAGAAGGCTTCACATCTTCATCTTCCCAAAAGCAAACGCATCTAAATCTCAGTCAGGGTGATTTTGAAGGCGTCGCCGTAGCTCTCGATACTCAGGATGAAGGTGTCCTCGTTGGAGTAATGCTCGATGATGTTGTCGTCCATGTTCACCAGGATCCTAGAACACAACACTGTTTAATTATCACAACCCCAAACACACAGCTCTGATACACACACAGCTCTGATACACACAAACCCTTACACACAGCTCTGATACACACACAGCTCTGATACACACAAACCCTTACACACAGCTCTTATACACACACAGCTCTTATATACACAAACCCTTACACACAGCTCTGATACACACACAGCTCTGATACACACACAGCTCTGATACACACAAACCCTTACACACTGCTCTGATACACACACAGCTCTGATACACACTGCTCTGATACACACACTGCTCTGATACACACACAGCTCTGATACACACACAGCT
>NC_062541.1:1548399-1553399 GCF_022655615.1 Tachysurus fulvidraco | reverse complement strand
CCCTCGGTGATCTTGCTAACTACATTTAGAAGCTTGTGTTGTCTTTATAAGTCACTAACATTTATCATTTTGCTCATTTATCTCATGTTTGCTAGTCAGTTAACACTAGCCATGCTTGAACACATTAGCAGCGATCTAATTTAGCTAGTATTAGCTACTTAGTGCACTAGCATTTAACACTTATCAAACATCAGTTAGCTAACTAGCATTTAACTCTCTAACGTATACAACTCTACCTAGCTAGCTCACTGGCAGTTACTACTTTGTTAATTTATCTAATCCTAGTTAATTAACATTAAACATGCTATGTGTGTGTAACAAGTAAAAAATATAAAACGTTACCGATGTCGAGGACCCGCTGCTTAGCCGTGTGCTGGCGAGAGTGCCAGTATCTCCAGTACTTCAGCTGCTCATCTCGGTTCTTATCTTCACTAAACACCACCATGACGACACTCTGAAGCGGATGGATAAAGGGATGGATGCAGGTGAAGAAGGGATGATGGGTTTGTAATGAAAAGAGTGAAAAAGGAAGACAGAGTTGTTTTGAAGAAGGAGTTAAACTCTGATGCTAAACTGCTACACATGTACCACAGATACAGCAGCTTTAGCTAAAAATCAGCTATCAGGCTAATCTAGTCAAGGCTAGGCTAGCTATTCTATAGACTAATCAGTCAGTTGCTTGTACAGTTTGCTAGATAGCATTAACTATACTGTTGTGTAAGAATTAGGATTAGTGTGTTACTTTATGTCATGCTATTTAATATATAATATAATTAAACAGCTAAGTTAACTAAATAATTAGCCTCTAGCTCGTTCTTATGTTATTGAATTACAATCAGTAGCAGGGTTTGCTAGCAAACTAACAAACATGAAGCTGAATATTACAGACCAAAGTCAGTTTCTAGTTTTGTTTGCCAAAGACTTTTAGCAAACAAGTCAGTTTTAAGCTAACAAATTTTAGTGTGATTAAACACTAAAAGTAGCTAATTTGGTAATAAACTATCAATCATTATGCTAGCTTTTATAAAATTTGTTTTATTTATATATAAGATTGTAAACAATGTATTATCTTGTTCAATTAGCACCAGTAGCAAAACTAGCAAACAAACTAACGTCAGTTAAATATGGTAGCAAGTTGGAAAATTAACTAGTAAAAGACAGAAGTAACAGCTACTAGCGAACTGATGGATATTAGCCTAGCTGCTCACAGGATTAGTTACACTGCTGAGTTGTGTAATGAGGCCACAACACAGTGTGATATAAAGCTAGTAAGTGGGACAATAAAGTGAAAACAAACATTAAATTGTTCAGCTCTGTGATTGGATGATCAAATTCAGCATAAGCTCCTCCCCTGTTGATCAGAGACATGAAACCAGGACTAGAGCTTGATGGGTCTCATTAATAATGCTGGATATGAACACATTCATCATAAATCCACAGACTGCAGCGGAGTCACACAGAAAACGTTCAGAATTTCGATTTCCATATATGGTAAAAAAAAAAAAAAAAACTAACATAAACCTCAGGCTACTGATCAGAGATTGGCTGAAGGCAGAAGTGAGTGTGATATCCTGACACTGATGAAGATGATGAAGAAATAGACATCATCAAAGATGATGAAGAAATAGACAGTGCTCTTCCTCACCCGCACTTTACTGATAGGATGTCTCAGGCGTTTGTTACTGCTCGTCTCGTTCAGCGTCACGGCGTAAAACTGTCCTTTATTTAGATAACTCATCGGCCCCTCGCCCTGTTTCTGTCTCAGGGACATGCTGGCGTCCAGAGAGTACTGGAACGTGTCTCTGTCCAAAAGAAACCAGAACTATCATAAACCAGAACTTAATGATAGATAGCTGTTAGCTTAATGATAGCTAGCTGTTAGCTTAATGATAGCTAGCTGTTAGCTTAATGATAGCTAGCTGTTAGCTTAATGATAGCTAGCTGTTAGCTTAATGAAAGCTAGCTGTTAGCTTAATGATAGCTAGCTGTTAGCTTAATGATAGCTAGCTGTTAGCTTAATGATAGCTAGCTGTTAGCTTAATGAAAGCTAGCTGTTAGCTTAATGATAGCTAGCTGTTAGCTTAATGATAGCTAGCTGTTAGCTTAATGAAAGCTAGCTGTTAATTAGCTAGCTCGCTCCATAAATACCCTCTGTAAGTGATGTCACTGATATACGATCGTAATAAAAACTCACAGGTTTGACTGGTTGAAGAGAAACTCATTGGTTCCGAGAGATGAGGGACGATATTTCTGTAAAACATTGTAAAGAGCGTGAAATATTCAGCAACATGATTATCTCTTAGGAAAGAGAATTATCTCTTGTATGCAGTAATATATAATGTGTGTGTTACAGTAATATATAATGTGTGTGTGTTACAGTAATATATAATGTGTGTGTTACAGTAATATATAATGTGTGTGTTACAGTAATATATAATGTGTGTTACAGTAATATATAATGTGTGTGTTACAGTAATATATAATGTGTGTTACAGTAATATATAATGTGTGTGTGTTACAGTAATATATAATGTGTGTGTTACAGTAATATATAATGTGTGTGTTACAGTAATATATAATGTGTGTGTTACAGTAATATATAATGTGTGTTACAGTAATATATAATGTGTGTGTGTTACAGTAATATATAATGTGTGTGTTACAGTAATATATAATGTGTGTGTTACAGTAATATATAATGTGTGTGTGTTACAGTAATATATAATGTGTGTGTTACAGTAATATATAATGTGTGTGTTACAGTAATATATAATGTGTGTTACAGTAATATATAATGTGTGTGTTACAGTAATATATAATGTGTGTGTTACAGTAATATATAATGTGTGTGTGTTACAGTAATATATAATGTGTGTGTTACAGTAATATATAATGTGTGTGTTACAGTAATATATAATGTGTGTTACAGTAATATATAATGTGTGTGTTACAGTAATATATAATGTGTGTGTTACAGTAATATATAATGTGTGTATGTTACAGTAATATATAATGTGTGTGTTACAGTAATATATAATGTGTGTGTTACAGTAATATATAATGTGTGTTACAGTAATATATAATGTGTGTGTGTTACAGTAATATATAATGTGTGTTACAGTAATATATAATGTGTGTGTGTTACAGTAATATATAATGTGTGTGTGTTACCGTAATATATAATGTGTGTTACAGTAATATATAATGTGTGTGTTACAGTAATATATAATGTGTGTGTGTTACAGTAATATATAATGTGTGTGTTACAGTAATATATAATGTGTGTGTTACAGTAATATATAATGTGTGTTACAGTAATATATAATGTGTGTTACAGTAATATATAATGTGTGTGTGTTACAGTAATATATAATGTGTGTGTGTTACAGTAATATATAATGTGTGTTACAGTAATATATAATGTGTGTGTTACAGTAATATATAATGTGTGTGTGTTACAGTAATATATAATGTGTGTGTTACAGTAATATATAATGTGTGTGTTACAGTAATATATAATGTGTGTGTGTTACAGTAATATATAATGTGTGTTACAGTAATATATAATGTGTGTGTTACAGTAATATATAATGTGTGTTACAGTAATATATAATGTGTGTGTGTTACAGTAATATATAATGTGTGTGTTACAGTAATATATAATGTGTGTGTGTTACAGTAATATATAATGTGTGTGTGTTACAGTAATATATAATGTGTGTTACAGTAATATATAATGTGTGTGTGTGTTACAGTAATATATAATGTGTGTGTTACAGTAATATATAATGTGTGTGTTACAGTAATATATAATGTGTGTGTGTTACAGTAATATATAATGTGTGTTACAGTAATATATAATGTGTGTGTTACAGTAATATATAATGTGTGTCACAGTAATATATAATGTGTGTGTTACAGTAATATATAATGTGTGTGTGTTACAGTAATATATAATGTGTGTGTTACAGTAATATATAATGTGTGTTACAGTAATATATAATGTGTGTGTCACAGTAATATATAATGTGTGTTACAGTAATATATAATGTGTGTTACAGTAATATATAGTGTGTGTGTGTTACAGTAATATATAATGTGTGTGTTACAGTAATATATAATGTGTGTTACAGTAATATATAATGTGTGTGTTACAGTAATATATAATGTGTGTGTGTTACAGTAATATATAATGTGTGTTACAGTAATATATAATGTGTGTGTTACAGTAATATATAATGTGTGTGTTACAGTAATATATAATGTGTGTTACAGTAATATATAATGTGTGTTACAGTAATATATAATGTGTGTGTTACAGTAATATATAATGTGTGTTACAGTAATATATAATGTGTGTGTTCTAGTAATATATAATGTGTGTGTGTTCTAGTAATATATAATGTGTGTGTTACAGTAATATATAATGTGTGTGTTACAGTAATATATACTATGTGTGTTACAGTAACATGGAGTGTGTGTGTGTGTGTTACAGTAACATGGAGTGTGTGTGTGTGTGTGTTACAGTAATATATAATGTGTGTTACAGTAACATGCAGTGTGTGTGTGTGTGTGTGTGTGTGTGTGTTACAGTAACATGCAGTGTGTGTGTGTTACAGTAATATATAATGTGTGTTACAGTAACATGCAGTGTGTGTGTGTGTGTTACAGTAACATGCACTGTGTGTGTGTGTGTGTGTTACAGTAATATATAATGTGTGTTACAGTAACATGCAGTGTGTGTGTGTGTGTTACAGTAACATGCACTGTGTGTGTGTGTGTGTGTTACAGTAATATATAATGTGTGTTACAGTAACATGGAGTGTGTTTGTTACAGTAATATATAATGTGTGTTACAGTAACATGGAGTGTGTGTGTTACAGTAACATGCAGTGTGTGTGTGTGTGTGAGTGTGTGTGTGTGTGTGTGTGTGTTACAGTAATATTGACAGTGTGATTGATGTTGTGTTGTGACTCAGTTGTGTCAGTCAGTCTGCTCTC
>NC_062541.1:1478399-1540899 GCF_022655615.1 Tachysurus fulvidraco | reverse complement strand
CCATTAATACGAGGAAGAAACAAAATGTCACTTCATCAAGCTCTGAAATGTTCTCCATTTAACTGCGATACTGATTTACACTCACAACAACTACACAACACTCACAACACAATTAGGAGTTCTTCAGCTGTTCCTTTTAAGGGACTCGTAATGATTCTCTGAAGAAAAGGTTTTTTTTAGAAGCTAAAAGTCAATAAAGAAACTTAACTCTTTATTTCTTGACATCTAGTACTGGTCAGGAGTTCCACGCTGACCTCGTGGTTCTGTGTACAAGGACCATTAACCAAGAAAACATTAAGGGTTCTAATGTTTCATGCATAGTTCTGTTCTTTGTTATAAATGGGTTCTAACAGGAAATCACTCTGCTTCTATACACAACGGTTATAGTAAATAGATCATTTAAAGAATTAGAGCTAAGGGTTCATTAGATAATGAACAGTTTCAAGCCATTTAAACAGGTTTAGGTTGATATCTGTTCTGAAGGAGAAGCCAAAGAACCTGAATAAGTGCCAGATGTAAGGATTCTCCAGGTAATAAAAAGCTCCTGTTTTCTCCTCAGGTGTTTTATTCCTCTTATTCCACCACAATTTACGGATGAGTTCAATTTGTATTCATTTAAATTTTTTCCTTTAAAAAATGACCCAGCATTTTTTAATCCATTTATAATAACATTTAATGTCATAGAACATAAAGATGATCTTTATCTCTGACTGTTACACAACACTAACACTAAAGACATCAACTTTAAAACTTCACCATGCTAATGTATATATATTTATTATTATTATTATTATTATTGTTGTTGTTGTTGTTGTTGTTGATATTATTGTAATCATTATTAATATCATTATTAATGTTATTATTATTATTATTATTATTATTATTATTATTATTATTATTACATGCTCATACAGGGAGCTTTCTATAGAAATGATACTGTATTAGAGTTAGCACATTAAAATAATTCTTCTCCTCTTAGTCAACGTCTGTCAGAGCTGCTGGTATAGAACATTAGTCAACTTCAATTAATAAATTAATCAAATCCTCTGACCAGAATGCAGAACCCATCGGCGCGGAGGTGTAACGTTTATTTCGATAAGAAAGAACTTTAAAAAATAAATAAACAAACAAACAAATCAACAGATTCACAGATTCATCATGTTCATTTCTCCTTCTACATTTTCTCCAATTAACCCTGAGAGCAGAAGCAGGCACGTGGCAGAATTATTTAACCGCTTTTCCTTGGATCACCTTGCTTCTTGTAAATATAAATCTAATCACTAGTTAAAAGTATTACTTATTACTTATTATTACTTAGTTATTACTATAAAATAATAATAATAATAATAATAATAATAATAATAATAATAATAATAATAATAATAAATGTAAAATAATAGTTATTATGCTAAAAACACAATTCGGATGTATTATCTTTATATATTTACTGTATTATAATATTCCATCATCCGCTGAAGTTCTATAGAAGAGAAAAGTTCAATAAAACGATTTTTTCAATTATGTTTATTAATGCAGTGAATTTTAATAGTACAATCAGATTAGAAATTTCGTTCTACTTCAGGTTTAATGTGTAAAAGGATTAGGAAAGAAAAACAGAAAGAAATAAAATAAACATGAATATGTTAGTCGTTATCAGTCGGTCATGTGATTTAGAACAACAATATTACTGTTACAGCGGTGTCCCTACTTTATACTTATTATTCCTATTTTATTATTATTATTATTATTATTATTATTATTATTATTATTATTATTATTATTATTATTATTATTAATGCACACTGATACATTGCAGTCGGTTTGCACCACAAAAAGAATAAAGTTTAACCCCGAAACAAACAAGAAATAAAAAACAACGAAATGAAGGTTTGATGAAATTCAGGTTGAAAGTTTCTTTATTTATTTTTCTTTCTTTTTTCATATTTTTGTGTCTTTTTGCTCACATAAAAAATAAAACATGGCGGAGTTTGTTAATGTCTTTCCGAAGTTGTTCTCTCGGTCCAAATGGGACCAAATACCGCAAAAACAAAACAAAACGAAAAACAAAAAACGTCAAAACACAAAACCGCTCACATTTTAACGCTTTTAAATAATTCTAATGCAAAATTAGCATGAATGGAGAAGAGGAGAAAAGAGAGACAGGAAAATACCGACACACACACACACACACACACACACACACACACACACACACACACACACACACACACGCACACACACACACACGCGCGCGCGCGCGGAACAGGAGGAGAAAACGAAAAGTCGGGAAAAAGCGGTGAATGCGCGCGGGGTGAAGCGGCTCGAAAGCGCGTCTGATCGCAGTCACTTACTTGTCTGAGTCCTGTGACATGGTGATGTTTTTGGCCTCCTCGGCGATAATCCTGGAGGAACTGGACTTTCAGGTCGGTGCAGACTCACACATACACACACACACACACACACACACACACACGCACACACAGACAAGGAGAGAGGGAGAGAGAGAGAGAGGAGCACAAACCTGGTCTACAGGTAAATCCTGCCCTGCCTACCTTACAGCTCTCTCTCTCTCTCTCTCTCTCTCTCTCTCTCTCTCTCTCTCTCTCACACACACACACACACACACACACACACACACACACACACACACACACACACACACACACACATTCTCTTTGCAATGCAGGCACAATATTACAATATTTGTATATATATATATATATATATATATATATATATATATATATATATATATATATATATATATATATATATNTATTTGACATACAAAGGAGCTGTTATTCTGCTCTGCAATTGGTCGAGATGAGTAAAGAGGACGTCCTCCGATTAGTTGAACTGCACAGGTAAGTCCCGCCCACACCTGGAGGCACGTGTATTAACCGTGTAAAGAAATGAGAGCCTATATTTAGCTTTGTTTTTACTCGAACACACTCACACACACACACACACACACACACACACACACACACACACACACACACACACACACACAGAGAGAGAGAGAGAGAGAGAGAGAGAGAGAGAGAGAGAGAGAGAGAGACAAACACATAGAGAGAGAGAGAGAGAGAGAGACCAACACAGAGAGAGAGAGAGAGAGAGAGAGAGAGAGAGAGAGAGAGAGAGAGAGAGAGACCAACACAGAGAGAGAGACAAAGAGAGAGAGACACAACACAGAGAGAGACACAGAGAGAGAGAGAGAGAGACCAACACAGAGAGAGAGAGACAAAGAGAGAGAGAGAGAGAGAGAGAGAGAGACCAACACAGAGAGAGAGACAAAGAGAGAGAGACACCAACACAGAGAGAGAGACACAGAGAGAGAGAGACAGACAGACAGACAGAGAGAGACACCAACACAGAGACAGAGAGAGACAGAGAGAGAGAAAGCCCCTCTGACAGAGCAGGTCACACTCTAGCTATCAAACGCTTGAGCCTCGAGCTCGTGATCTTTGGACAATGAGGAGAAAATGTTTCTGTTTTTTAATCCTTCTTCCGAAGACAACAGGCAACAGTTATGAGTCTGGTGGGAGGGGCTAACACTCGCTCCCCTGTCAATCACAGAGACACTAGCCAATCACATGCGTCTGTGAGCTCATGTATGTAGAAGAGGGTAGATGGAGCTTTCCTCTGAGTGTGTTATTTACTCTACATGCAGAGCTTAGTCAGGCTTTATGTTTAAGTCACAAATGTAAAACTTTTACATGTTTAGAGTTTGTGTAAAAGTGATTTCTGCAGATTTTCTCATTAATACCAGACTCTGTCTTCAATAAACACTAATGATGTGAAATTTAAAGACTGAGAACAATCTGAAAGCTGATTGGCTCGAGATCACAAGACACATGACACACGAGGTTCAGTGTGAGTGAGAGCGAGACTGAAAGGACAGCGTGATGTCACAGAGTTTATTCTGTTGCCTCTTGTGCAACTGGTCGTGATGTGACATGCCCCTAATTAATAGTATGGGTTATTTCCCAGAAAAGAGCGAGGGACTAGAGCCACACTCCCACGGCTCTGAGCTGAGAAAGCGTCCACAGATCAGGCACGAACATGCAGACAGACATGACCAGTGAGGAGATGTTAAAGTGAGACACGACCCACACCTCAAGGTTTGACTTAACCACTCTGAGCCTCTGTTACACCAAACACACCTCCCTTTACTTCAGCTCAGTATTTCTCTTAATAAACCTTTACACCTGCTGCCTTCTCCACACAGATAACACACAGTGAGCTACACGGCGCGTCAGACGGCTGAGTCACTCACTTCATGGAGGTAATTAAATATTATGACATATTTAGATCTGTTACACAGTGGGAAGGCATTTATATGGGTAGGGTATGGTAAGTAATATGGGTAGTAAACTCTGGCTTAATAATATCTCCATAAAGAGCATTATAAAGATAGATAGATAGATAGATAGATAGATAGATAGATAGATAGATAGATAGATAGATAGATAGATAGATAGATAGATAGATAGATGGGTGGGTGGGTGGGTGGATGGATGGATGGATGGATGGATGGATGGATGGATGGATGGATGGATGGAGTAACCTAATATCAGCAACACTTACAGCACTTATTGTATAACTTAATTATTAATGGATAAATGGATGGATGGATGGATGGATGGATGGACGGACGGACGGACGGACGGACAGATAGATAGATAGATAGATAGATAGATAGATAGATAGATAGATAGATAGATAGATGGATGGATGGATGGATGGATGGATGGAGGAGTCTCCAGCTTCACTTAAATGATGTAACTTATTACACTTATCTGCTGTTTTGAGAACAGACACCTTAATAGTTCCTTTAATAGACTTTGATTACTTGCTGTAATAACATCTCAGACTAAGTGGAAGCTGCTCACATAGCCGTGAGCTCGGGACAGAAGTATTGTGCTGCTGAAAACATACATTCACTAAACAGACTCCGGTCCGGAATGTTGGCTCCGGTCCGGTCTCCGGTCCAGATGGCTACTGGTGATTCTGGGGGCGGAGCTTTCTGATCACCTCTGAAGAGTTTAGACAATTATCCAGATGTAAAAGCCACCTAATAAACCATTATAAACAGAACACACTTAACTAACACCATGTAACTGTTAATGTGACATTAAATGTAACTATCAACAGATCAGTGTGTGTGTGTGTGTGTGTGTGTGTGTGTGTGTGTGTGTGTGTGTGTGTGTGTGTGTGTGTGTGCGCTCTGTACTTCATTAGCAGTGTAAACACACAGCTGCTTTGTGAGCTGGAGTCTGAGGGTCGACACCTTCAGCAACTAAACACACACCTTTGTTTTCTGGCGTCTGAGACAAAGCATTCGCTTAGTGGGGGTCTAATCAGATTTAGTGAGATCAGATAAACATCTCAGTGTTCTGACCTCACACACACACACACACACACTCACACACACACTTACAAACACACACTCACACACACACACACACACACACTTACAAACACACACACACACACACACACACACACACACACACACACACACACACACACACACACACACACACACACACACACGCACACACACACACCTTACACATAAACATCATAAACATACAGACACTCGGACATACACTTACAAACACACACACCTCACACATACAGTACACACACACACACACACACACACCTGACACATAAACACACACTCACATGCACACACGCACACACACACACACCTCGTCTGGTGTTAAAGAATTTTACATTATTGTTCTTTTTGTATTTAAATAAATCTTTTTTATGCTTGTTTGTTACACACCAGTGTTCGACTGATGGGACGTTTTCACTCACTATAAAGACCCCCCCCCTCTCTTTCTATCTCTCTCTCTCTCTCTCTCTCTATATATATATATATATGTCTCTCACTCTCTCTCTCTCTCTCACACACACTCTCTCTCTCTCTCTCTCTCTCTCTCTCTCTCTCCTGCTCTTTGATCATTTTAATATCTACAGCTTCCTGAATCTTTCTTTACACAGCTTGCATTGATCCCATGTCTATTGTGTGTGTGTGTGTGTGTGTGTTATAGGTTTTAATAATGATCACTATATGTCTTTTACAGAACACACCTGCACTTTTCATGGCTTTGTGTCCATGTGGTTGCTGAATAAATACAGGTGGAGTCTGTAAGCGCACAGTGGGATTAGCTTTAATGCAAAGCCTTTAGCAAGAAGCTCACACACGCAAACAGCCGTCATCTGATCCTCCGTGTTCACACGTGTGATATCCCACGTCTGGTTTGGTGCAGATGAACATTAATCTGACACGAGAGACACTTAGTGAGCTCTGGAGCAAACAGCCTGATGTCATTGTCTGTAAAAGCGTAAACATGATCAGCAAACCAAACCCGAACATCTGAAGCTCCTAAACTGCTGAACTGCCACCAAAGTGTTTTATTCCACACCTCTGATGCTCTGGATTCTGATTGGTCAGGAACTGTTGATTCATTTTCCAACAGCTCAGTCGAATACTGTACCGTTTCTTTTGCTGTATAAAATCAGTCATTTTGCTGCTAATTTTGTAAAACTGTGACAGAGAGGATGAAGAGAAGCTGCCGGGGTGAAGGGTGTCTGTCGCTGCTCAGATGACAGCGAGAACCTGTTTATCTGAGATGCTACAGTAAATAAATAAAATCTACTGCCATCGGTAAAAAAATCAAACTTTGTCATCCTTGACATTGTCACTATCACTGCCAGTAATGGAAACTAATCAGAGTTTGGAGGTGGAGCCAAGAACAAAAACAAAAAAAAAAAGAACAAAGAACTTGACACATGTTGCTATGGCAACATGAAGACTCCATGATGAGGTTTAATACCTTCATCTTTTAAGACATTTCTCTGAACGATTGTGGGTCCGGTCCGATGCTCATATCTACATCCACACACTGCTCGATATGTAAACTGAGCTTCATCACAGTGTTTCATTATTTAATTATTTAAATTCCTTCTTGATGGACTTTAGTGCTGTTTTTATTAAATCAGATAAAAACAGCACTAAAGTCCATTACAAAGATGAAAATGATTTGGGACGGAGCTTATTAAGAGCTCGTTTTGTGATGTCATTAAATCCCCCCCTCACACACACTCACACACACACACACACACACACACACACACACACACACACACAGAGACTGATGGTGTGAGTAACTCAAATCTCTCTGAGTTACTGAAAAACATGCCGCTGTTATTGATTATTTGTAAATGTCAGTTCTGCTTTTTTTCCCTACAGATTTACATAAAGAGATTTTTAACACACTCTGAGCATCTGACAGCTGAGAAACTGACAGGTACGGACATGACGTGTGTGTGTGTGTGTGTGTGTGTGGCTGCCATGTCCACACATTACATTCCTTTCTAACAGCAGAGAGGTGTAGCAGTGCTGCATGCCAGAGATTTCTGAGTAGAAATCTGTCAGGACCTGCCTGGCCTGATCCTGCGTACCTGTTGGACAGGTAAAGCCCGTCACTGGGCCATGAGACGAGCAGGACTTTAATCTGAGTGTTGGGTGCACAGGTAAAGGTTTAAAATGGGGTGCCATTTCTTTTGCATGAAGACTAGATGACAAAATGTAAACAAATAAAATGTTTTTTTATTGTAGCTACTGAGGGCTTAAATCTCAATATCTGTCCCAAAGCACAATAAAATGGGAGGGTTGAGTGTGGGAGGCTCTCACAGGGACGTCAGTCACAGGGAGGTAGTGAGAGAGGATCTAAAGAGACAGGAGAGAGGAGGTGAAGCTGATAAAGCTAGTCGAGCAGGTCGGACGGTAGCGCTGCCATTTACACTGTGATCCCTTAATACCAGGAATACTATATTGTGTGTGTGTGTGTGGGGGGGGGGTGTGTGTGTCTATAACACACACATATTCAAAGGATATTTGTGCCCTCTGGATGTGTGTGTGTGGGTGTGTGTGTGTGTGTGTGGCTGTGCATGTGTGTGCATGCGTGTATGTGTGTGTGCCTGTGTGTGTGTGTGTGTGTGTGTGTGTGTGTGTGTGTGTGTGTGTGTGTGTGTGTTCTACGGCACGCCTCAACATGCAAACACACCTTCATTTGAGCCTCTCTCCTCCTCGGACAAACAGTAAATTCACTCCATTTCCAGGTTCATGCCTTTGATCTGCACTCATAGTTCAGGTTGTTTCTTGAAGTATTGGCACCCTACATCATGGGGGTGGGGGTATTGTGGGGTAAATACATGCGATACAGACACTTTTTTTTACTTCGACATATTGGGACAATGAACAGTTTGATTTTAACCCAATAATTTGTCAAACATAACAGGTGTTGGCTTTAGTATTGATTTTTTCTTACTGGACACTGATCTCAAAACTATTGGCACCTCCACATTTATTATTTGTTGATGATTAAGTAACAGTAACAGTGATGAGTGACACTTACAGCACAGAGCTGGTGATTGGTGGTCAGGTGTTGATTCATTCTCTCTAGCAGCTGAACTGACTGTAGATCAGGTTTATATTAATGCAATCGCTCTGATACGTTCTCGTTTCCATAGCAACAGCTCATTCACAGGGACGTGTACGGCTCACGCTCAGAATAAGCATGTATGGAAGGAGTCTCCGGTATCAGTGCAGTCCGAGGTAAAGCTGTAACTTAAGTGTTTATTATTAACATGAAGTAGATACAGCTCCTCCTGTCTGTCTGCCTGTCTGTCTGACTGTCTGTCTCTCTTGCTTTGTCTCAATGTCTCTCTGCCACTCCTCACATTGTAGTAGGAAATGTTAGCATTGTGAGAAACACGGTGAACTTGGTGTTGTGTTTCTTTTCTCTGTTTTATTAAACAGAAATGAATCCTCAAGTTGTATTGTTATGCCTTTAAACTGTCTCCAGAGAAATGATCATGAAGCTGTTTAGGTCACACACACACACACACACACACACACACACACACACACACACACACACACAATGAACAGGTAAAGTTTTTGATTTGCTTTGAAAACAGCCTCAGGTTCGATACCAGCACACCTGACTGAAACGAGGCCTAAAGGTAGTTAACACACACACACACACACACACACACACACACACACACACACACACACACACACACACACACACACACACACACAGTGTGACTCTACAGTACAACTGCTTCTTCCTGTTTCTTTTATTAGTGTGAATTTTGTGTGTTTGAGTTGTGTGTTTGATTAGGGTGTATTATTAGTGTTAGTGTGTGCAGGAAAAGAAGATTATAAAGGTCAGGGCGACATCTAGTGGTGGGAATACTGATATAACAGTAATAATAACAGTAACAGTAATACAGTAGCGGCAGCGGTAACAGTATAAGTGCAGTAACAGTAACAGTACTGGTGGTGGTGTATTAGAAGTTTTTATCAGTATTAATATGAAACTCTTCCTACACACCGGATCTGCCCGGGGTTAAGTGTGGTGGCAGTGGGATTAGTACAATAGAAACAGCAGCACTGATTAATAGAGCAGCAGTGTTAGAGCTGGTGTTAGTAGATTTCATAGAGAATAAACAGTGTGAGCAAGGGATCAAGTGTGTACGGCTAGTGAGTGAGTGTGAAGGGGGTGAGTGAGTGGGTGAGTGAGTGAGTGAGTGAGTGAGTGAGTGAGTGAGTGAGTGAGTATGTAGGGCTAGTCAGTGAGTGTGTAGAGGGTGAGTGAGTTAGTGTATAGGGGTGAGTAAGTGAGTATGCAGGGGTGAGTTAGTAAGTGAGTATGCAGGGGTGAGTCAGTAAGTGTGTAGGGCTAGCGAGTAAGTGTGTAGGGGTGAGTGAGTATGTAGGGGTGAGTGAGTATGTAGGGGTGAGTGATTAAGTGTGTGGGGATATTGAGTGAGTGCGTAGGAGGTGAGTGAGTAAGTGTGTAGGGGTGAGTCAGTAAGTGTGTAGGGCTAGTGAGTAAGTGTGTAGGGGTGAGTGAGTATGTAGGGGTGTGTGAGTGAGTGTATAGGGGTGAGTAAGTGAGTATGCAGGGGGTGAGTGAGTAAGTGGGTAGGGCTGAGTGCGTAGGGATGAGTGAGTAAGTATGTAGGGCTAGTGAGTAAGTGTATAGGAGGTGAGTGAGTAAGTGTGTAAGGGTGAGTGTGTAGGGGTGAGTGAGTAAGTATGTAGGGCTAGTGAGTAAGTGTGTAGGAGGTGAGTGAGTAAGTGTGTACTGGTGAGTGTGTAGGGGTGAGTGAGTAAGTATGTAGGGCTAGTGAGTAAGTGTGTAGGAGGTGAGTGAGTAAGTGTGTAGGGGTGAGTGTGTAGGGGTGAGTGAGTAAGTATGTAGGGCTAGTGAGTAAGTGTATAGGAGGTGAGTGAGTAAGTGTGTAGGGGTGAGTGTGTAGGGGTGAGTGAGTAAGTATGTAGGGCTAGTGAGTAAGTGTGTAGGAGGTGAGTGAGTAAGTGTGTAGGGGTGAGTGTGTAGGGGTGAGTGAGTAAGTATGTAGGGCTAGTGAGTAAGTGTGTAGGAGATGAGTGAGTAAGTATGTAGGGCTAGTGAGTAAGTGTATAGGATGTGAGTGAGTAAGTGTGTAGGTCTAGTGAGACAATGTCTATTGTAAAAAGTGGTATACAAATAAACTTGAATTGAATTGAGTGAGTGTGTAGGGGTGAGTGAGTGAGTATGGGGTGAGTGAGTAAGTGTGTAGGGGTGAGTGAGTGTGTAGGGGTGAGTGAGTGAGTATGGGGTGAGTGAGTAAGTGTGTAGGGGTGAGTGAGCTGGTAGGGGTGAGCGAGTGAGTGAGTAGGGGGTGAGTGAGTGATTGAGTGAGTGAGTGAATGTAGGGGTGAATGAGTGAGTATGTAGGAGTGAGTGAGTGTGTAGAGGTGAGTGAGTGAGTATGTAGGGGGTGAGTGTGTGGAGTGAGTGAGTAAGTGTGTAGGGGTGAGTGAATGTGTATGTAGGGTCTGAGTGAGTGAGTATGTAGGGGTGAGTGAGTGAGTGTGTAGGGGTGAGTGAGTGAGTATGTAGGGGGTGAGTGAGTGAGTGTGTAGTGTTGAGTGAGTGTGTAGGGGTGATTGAGTGTAGGGGTGAGTGAGTGTGTAGGGGTGAGTGAGTGTGTAGGGGTGTGAGTGTGTAGGGGTGAGTGAGTGAGTGAGTGTGTAGGGGTGAGTGAGCTGGTAGGGGTGAGCGAGTGAGTGAGTAGGGGGTGAGTGAGTGATTGAGTGAGTGAGTGAGTGAGTGAGTGAATGTAGGGGTGAATGAGTGAGTATGTAGGAGTGAGTGAGTGTGTAGGGGTGAGTGAGTGAGTATGTAGGGGGTAAGTGTGTGTGTGTGTAGGGGTGAGTGAGTATGTAAGGGTGAGTAAGTGTGTAGGGGTGAGTGAGTGTGTAGGGGTGAGTGAGTATGTAGGGAGTGAGTGAGTGTGTAGGGGTGAGTGAGTGTGTAGGGGTGAGTGAATTGGTAGGGGTGACTCCAGTAAGTGAGTGTGTAGGGGTGAGTGAATGTTTAGGGGTGAGTGAGTAAGTGTGTAGGCTTGAGTGAGTGAGTATGTAGGGGTGAGTGAGTAAGTGTGTAGGGGTGAGTGAATGAGTGAGTATGTAGGGGTGAGTAAGTGTGTAGGGGTGAGTGAGTGAGTGAGTGAGTGAGTGAGTGAGTGAGTGAGTGAGTGAGTGAGTGAGTAGGTAGGGGTAAGTGAGTAAGTGTGTAGGGGTGAGTGAGTATTTAGGGGTGAGTGAGTGTGTAGTTGTGAGTGAGTATGTAGGGAGTGAGTGTGTGGGGTGAGTGAGTAAGTGTGTAGGGGTGAGTGAATTGTAGGGGTGAGTGAGTGTGTAGGGGTGAGTGAGTGTGTAGGGGTGAGTGAGTGTGTATGTTGGGTCTGAGTGAGTGAGTATGTAGGGGTGAGTGAGTGTGTGTGTAGGGGTGAGTGAATATTTAGGGGTGAGTGAGTGTGTAGTTGTGAGCGAGTGAGTGTGTGTGTAGGGGTGAGTGAGTGTGTAGAGGTGAGTGAGTGAGTGTGTAGTGGTGAGTGAGTGTGTAGGGGTGATCGAGTGTAGGGGTGAGTGAGTGTGTAGAGGTGAGTGAGTGAGTATGTCGGGGGTGAGTGAGTGAGTGTGTAGTGGTGAGTGAGTGTGTAGGGGTGATCGAGTGTAGGGGTGAGTGAGTGTGTAGGGGTGAGTGAGTGAGTGTGTAGGGGTGAGTGAGTGAGTATGTAGGGGTGAGTGAGTAAGTGTGTAGGGGTGAGTGAGTGAGTATGTAGGGGTGAGTGAAGTGTGTAGGGGTGAGTGAGTGAGTATGTAGGGGTGAGTGAGTGAGTGTGTAGGGGTGAGTGAGTGTGTAGAGTAAAAGTATTGAATGAGTGTTTAGGGTGAGTGAGTGAGTGAGTGAGTGAGTGAGTGAGTGAGTGAGTGAGTGTGTAAAAGTATTGAATAAGTGTTTAGGGGTGAGTGAGTGAGTATGTAGGGGGTGAGTGAGTAAGTGTGTAAGGGTGAGTAAGTGAGTGTGTAAAAGTATTGAATGAGTGTTTAGGGTGAGTGAGTAAGTGTGTAGGGTTGAGTAAGTGTATAGGCTTGAGTGAGTGAGTATGTAGGGGTGAGTGAGTAAGTGTGTAGGGGGTGAGTGAGTGTGTAGGGGTGAGTGAGTGAGTGAGTGAGTGAGTGAGTGAGTGAGTGAGTGTGTAGGGGTGAGTGAGTGAGTGAGTGAGTGAGTATGTAGGGGTGAGTGAGTAAGTGTGTAGGGGTGAGTGAATGAGTAGGTAGGGGTAATTGAGTGAGTATGTAGGGGTGAGTGAGTAAGTGTGTAGGGGGTGAGTGAGTGAGTGAGTAGGTAGGTAGGGGTGAGTGAGTAAGTATGTAGGGGTGAGTGAGTAAGTGTGTAGGGGGTGAGTGAGTGTGTAGGCGTGAGTGAGTGAGTGAGTATGTAGGGGTGAGTGAGTAAGTGTGTAGGGGGTGAGTGAGTGTGTAAAAGTATTGTGTGTTTAGGGTAATTGAGAGAGTGTGTAGGGAAGTGATCAGGCTCTGATTTGGGACGCGTCCCAGGCAGCTCCCTGCTCTCGGGTGTGGGAAGTGTTTCATATTTACACAGCTGTAAACTTCATTCTGACCGCCGACTCTCTGCTCCGTGTAAGTAAGTAAGTAAGCGTTAATTTTACTAAAAATGTCATTGATTTTGAAAAGTGAGTTTTTAAAATTCACTCCCTTAATTTGCATGAAAAATGATAAATATGTATAGATAAAGATATATTTTATTTATGATAAGATGAAATGTGTTTCAGTGTTCACTGGTAAAGCGGGTCAGTGTTCACTAGTGAAGCGGCTCAGTGATCACTGGTAAAGCGGGTCAGTGTTCACTAGTGAAGCGGCTCAGTGTTCACTGGTAAAGCGGGTCAGTGTTCACTAGTGAAGCGGCTCAGTGATCACTGGTAAAGCGGGTCAGTGTTCACTAGTGAAGCGGGTCAGTGTTCACTAGTGAAGCGGCTCATTGTTCACTGGTAAAGCGGGTCAGTGTTCACTAGTGAAGCGGGTCAGTGTTCACTGGTAAAGCGGGTCAGTGTTCACTAGTGAAGCGGCTCAGAGTTTACTAGTGAAGCGGGTCAGTGTTCACTAGTGAAGCGGGTCAGTGTTCACTGGTAAAGCGGGTCAGTGTTCACTAGTGAAGCGGGTCAGTGTTCACTAGTGAAGCGAGTCAGTGTTCACTGGTAAAGCGGGTCAGTGTTCACTAGTGAAGCGGGTCAGTGTTCACTGGTAAAGCGGGTCAGTGTTCACTAGTGAAGCGGGTCAGTGTTCACTGGTAAAGCGGGTCAGTGTTCACTGGTGAAGCGGCTCAGAGTTTACTAGTGAAGCGGCTCACGCTAAGTAGCAGTGCTAACAGCTGCTTAAAACAAACCTCGATATTTACTAAAACTTCTCCAACTTTAAAGCGGAGGTTTGTGACAATGCTTTCAGGAAAACAATCTACTTCGCGAGTAAATCGCATCTCTGCGTTATCTCTGATGTCAGATTAGTGCCTTAAGCCCTTATGGTGCTTTTGTTATTGTATTTTCTTTTCCCACCTGCTTTTTATTAAGGAGCTTTGGGATTGGTCACTTTGTCTAATGGACAACGTAGAGAAAGTATTGACAGCCAATCCTCGCTCAGAAGATCTTTGTAACTAGCCAATCAGAAGCGAGAAGGCGGTTTTTCCCAGTACGGGTGAGACACCGTGTATTTATAGTATGTAGGAGACGAGTCACATATAACTGTAATGTAAATATAAAGTACATTTAAAATATGGAATTCAGGCTCGTGGAAATGACTTATTTTTAATAAACAATTAACACCAAGTGTGTTTGTCATAAACAGGAGCCATGTGCACGGTTTTGGGCTCCATGACTTCATGCAGCTGATGATTTATTTTATGATTTATATTTATTTTATATAAATTTTTAGGTTTATTTTTGATTCAAGCTTTTAATCTCAGTCATAGAGTTCAACCTCCTTATCTTTTCATGGTTGGTGAAAGTTGAGGCTGCGTTGCTCATTTGTGGTGTAATAATGTGTTTGTTAAAGTTCACAGTGTTCTGGATTTGTCTCAAAAAATAAAATTTTCAGCTCATCTGGACTTGTGTACAAGCAGCGAGCGACACACCACAACAGTGGTCACATCAGTCAGTGGTCACATAAGTCACTGGTCACATAAGTCACTGGTCACATAAGTCACTGGTCTCATAAGTCAGTGGTCTCATAAGTCAGTGGTCACATCAGTCAGTGTTCACACCCGTCAGTGGTCACATCAGTCAGTGGTCGCATCCTGTCAGTGGTCACACCCAGTCAGTGGTCACTCATTTTCAGTGGTCACATCCGTCAGTGGTCACATCAGTCAGTGGTCACATAAGTCACTGGTCACATAAGTCACTGGTCTCATAAGTCAGTGGTCACATCAGTCAGTGTTCACACCCGTCAGTGGTCACATCAGTCAGTGGTCGCATCCTGTCAGTGGTCACACCCAGTCAGTGGTCACTCATTTTCAGTGGTCACATCCGTCAGTGGTCACACCTCCCATCAGTGAGTGGTCACACCTCCCATCAGTGAGTGGTCACACCTCCCATCAGTGGTCACACTCTGTCAGTGGTCACACCCCGTCAGTGATCACACCTTGTCAGTGGTCACACCCTGTCAGTGATCACACCTTGTCAGTGGTCACACCCTGTCAGTGATCACACCTTGTCAGTGGTTACACCCATCAGCACCTCGCCCTGACGCTGTGGAGAGAGAACCTGATCAGACAGGTTTTCACAGCCGCTTTTACACGTGACGTTACATTCGAACGACGCAGGGAGGGAAAAAAAACAGCGTGTGATATAATCTGATATAATATATCTCAGTATAAACTCTCACACAAAACAGTTTTGCTGTTAAAAGTAATTCTAAAAGGATAAAAAGCATGAAAAATTGGGATAGTTGGTAAAACACTTCCAGAGCTGACGATCACTAAAGGGTCTTATACAGCAGTGCTATAAATATCACATACCATTTACGGTGTGTGTCTGTTACAGAACTTTGTTTCAGAGCAGCATGGCTCGAGGACACCAGAAGATCCAATCTCAGCAGAAAAACGCCAAGAAGCAGGCAGAGATCAAGAAGTCAAAAGGTCACGACCAGAAGACCGCAGCAAAGGCTGCTTTGGTGTATACATGTGGAGTCTGCAGGGTGGGTTATCACACACACACACACACACACACAAACACACACACACAGCTTTCAGTATGTGTGAAGGCGACATGAGTGGATTCTTAAACTCCTGACTTTAACAGGAAACAGTCAGTGGTCACATCCTGTCAGTGGTAACACCGTAGAGTAGAACAGAAGTGGTCATGGTGTGATTGGAGATGTGAGACATCTAAGACTTGTAAAATGTGACTCATGACATTTCAGAATTTAAGCCTGTAGTCCAATGTCTCTGATTGTAAACTAAAGGAATGAAACAGCATGAAGACGAGACGTTTTTCTCTGCACTTCTCTCGTGGCCTCATATGTAAATTTAGAGCCCCACAAGGGGTCATGAGCCCCAGTTTACCAAACTTATGGAGCAAAAATTAGGCAGAAAGTGAAAGCACTACCTCCAGGGGGTGCTGCTGTGTCTCCCACAGTGCAGTGAAATATTATTTTCATACTTATTAAATATATATATATAATTTATAAAACAACTGTGAATACTGTTGGATATTTAGTCGCTCTTCCTAAAAGGTTAAATGACTCATGAGAAAAAAAAAATCAACAATTATGTATGTAACATTGAAGCAGTTTAAAAGATTTGTTGCTATAGTTTAGATCGTGTCCTGTAGGGGGTGTGGCAGCGTGAGGTGACAACGTGTGGTGGAAGCCTGTGGTGATCGTGTTGTGGCAGCGTGTGGTGGCAGCCTCTGGTGGCAGCGTGAGTTGACAGCTTGTGGTAACCGCGTGAGGTGACAGGGTGTGGTAACCACGTGCGGTGGCAATGTGTTTTAACCGCGTGTGGTGGCAGCGTGAGTTGACAGCTTGTGGTAACCGCGTATTGTGGCAGCGTGAGGTGACAGGGTGTGGTAACCGCGTGCGGTGACAGGGTGTGGTAACCGCTTGTGTGTTTTAACCGTGTGTGGTGGCAGCATGAGTTGACAGCTTGTGGTAACCATGTATTGTGGCAGCGTGTGGTGGCAGTGTGTGGTAACCAAGTGTGGTGGCAGCTTGAGGTGACAGCTTGTGGTGATCGTGTTGTGGCAGCATGAGGTGGCAGTGTGTGGTAACTGCGTGTGGTGGCAGCTTGAGGTGACAGCTTGTGGTGATCGTGTTGTGGCAGCGTGTTCTAGCAGCGTGAGGTGACCGTGTGGTGACAGGGTGTGGTAACCGCATGCGGTGGCAATGTGTTTTAACCGTGTGTGGTGGCAGCATGAGTTGACAGCTTGTGGTAACCATGTATTGTGGCAGCGTGTGGTGGCAGTGTGTGGTAACCAAGTGTGGTGGCAGCTTGAGGTGACAGCTTGTGGTGATCGTGTTGTGGCAGCATGAGGTGGCAGTGTGTGGTAACTGCATGTGGTGGCAGCTTGAGGTGACAGCTTGTGGTGATCGTGTTGTGGCAGCATGAGGTGGCAGTGTGTGGTAACTGCATGTGGTGGCAGCTTGAGGTGACAGCTTGTGGTGATCGTGTTGTGGCAGCGTGTTCTAGCAGCGTGAGGTGACCGTGTGGTGACAGGAGTGATGTGAACCCTGTCTGAAAGCATCATCTAGCCTCTGAGTTATGTGAAATAACCTGAGCTGGTCTGAGATCAGGAATTTGCCGTCATGGCAACAACTCCAAAGCACAACGTAATTCAGAATGACGTCACATCGTGAATTCAGAGCTTTGAGGCATGTCTTATGGTTTTTGAAGCTGAATAAACACATTAAACAAATATAAACACATTTTTTGCACTAAGCATAATGGTTTTTTCTTTAAAAAATAGATAAACAGAGAAACTAATACAAACAACTTATTATTCAGGCTAACTTTACTCATAGCACATTTTTCTAAACTGTTGCATCTCTCTGTAGTCACAGATGCCGGATCCAAAAACATTTAAGCAGCATTTTGAGAGCAAACATCCCAAAAATCCTCTTCCTCCAGAACTGGTGGGTGTAGAAGCCTGAGCATCGCTCCCCAGACCTGCACTGTGGCGTCACCATCAAGGACTGTTAACGCTGTCAACTGTTGCCCCAACAGCAAAAAAAAAAAAAAAACACATGCAGACGTCTGTCTGCCTGTGTCCGTCCGTCCGTCCGTCTGTCTGTCTGTCTGTCTGTCTGTATGATTAATTCCACACCGGTTTGTGCTGATTGCGTCTCACACACTGCTACACTGAGGTACAGTGAGCTGGTGATAAACAGGTGACGGGGTGTTGATGATGTAATTATAAATGCTGTATTTTCCAGATCATAAAGCCTACTCTATATATATAGTATATAATATAACCTCTAAACCTAAACATAATATAAATAATTAGCATCCTGTAAGGGATCTGTGCTAACTGAGCATTGTTATCATTACTGAAAACAACGACGTTATACATTGATGTTAATTAGACTTCAATATGATGTGATGAATGTATTTATAAATTTATTTTATTCCTCAAGAGACAGGCAGAATAAAAAAAAACCTTTTAAACTGGAACATATGCTACTCCAAACCTGTGGATGGATTTTATTTAATTTGTGGATAAAAGTGACGATTGTTTTGTAATTTTTCCGAGCGCACTGGATGTGGGTGATTATCTGAGTACTATTTTAATTTTACTACAGAAATATTTCCTCTTCACTGGAATCGAGCTCAGTGACCTGGTTCCTGTGCCAATGTAATATAACCTTCTAATAAAGTTTAATTTTGGTTATGAACTGTCCTGTCTTTTTATTCACTCACCAGTCAACTGGGTGGAGCTTAAATTACATTAATTAGCTTAAATTAGTGAAGTGATCCCACAATCACACGGATTCTATATCATACCTACAGCAGCTACAGCTAGTGAGCTAATGAACGACTAAATCTTACCCAGATACAATAGTGCTATTTTCTGATTGGCTGTTGTGTAGCCTCTTGTTTTTATTGGCTTATAAGTGTCAGGCTCGACTAAGAACTGAGACGCACTTGATTCCTGCCCGTTTCCATAGAGACAGCGGTGCGGACTGATACGTTTTGGGCGCTGCGGCTTATTAAATATATGATAAATAGTCAAAAAGTTTTTCTGTGTGAGAAATACGATGTGTGGAGGGAGAGAGGGGGAAACGACCGACATGAGGGACGTCACTCTGAATGTGTGACACCTGACAGGCCTGCTGAGGGATGTGGTAGCTCAGTGGTTAAGGTGTTGGGCTACTGATCGGAAGGTCATGGGTTCGAACCCTCGGTCAACCAAGCTACCACTGCTGGGGCCCCTGAGCAAGGCCCTTAACCCTCAGTTGCTCAGTTGTAAGTCACTCTGGATAATGGTGTCTGCTAAATGCTGTAAATGTATGCATGTAATGTATTATGGGTTTAGCTAACATTAGCTTGTTTGAAATCTAAAAATAAAGCAGTTTACTTCTTTTTTTAGCTTGCTAATAAACTAACTGACGTCAGCTTGTGGTGGCATTTTTTTTGTTTTGTTTTAAAAAAAAGTCGTATTCTTGTGGGATTCACACAAACACACGTTTGAATTTGTTCCTTCACCTACAACCATGGAGTTATGCAAAGTTTTGGTTACTTGATAACTGTTAAATGAAGTCTATCCGAGAACTGCTTTTTATTTCACCAACACATCTAAAACTGTAAACCTCTTTGTTTCACTCTCCAGCCCTGGGCTGCTCTTTGCTCTAGCTTTGATATCTAGCCATGAAATCAGCTCTCACTTCTGGGTGGGAAGCTTTAATGAATTCCTGAGAGTCCGATGAGCGACGCCCTGAGAAAAACTCAGATATGCAAATCAACTGTGAGAATTATTTCAAATGAAAAACGCTTCTTTTATACACTACACCTCTGCTACTATTCAATTCATTCATTTATTCATTCATTCATTCATTTTCTACCGCTTATCTGAACTTCTCGGGTCACGGGGAGCCTGTGCCTATCTCAGGCGTCATTGGGCATCGAGGCAGGATACACCCTGGACAGAGTGCCAACCCATCACAGGGCACACACACACTCTCATTCACTCACACACACACACTCACACACTCACACACACACTACGGACAATTTTCCAGAGATGCCAATCAACCTACCATGTATGTTTTTGGACCGGGGGAGGAAACCGGAGTACCCGGAGGAAACCCCCGAGGCACGGGGAGAACATGCAAACTCCACACACACAAGGTGGAGGTGGGAATCGAACCCCCAACCCTGGAAGTGTGAGGCGAACGTGCTAACCACTAATCCACCGTTCTCCCCCCCCCTATTCAATTCAATCCAATTCAATTTATTTGTCTAGCGCTTTTAACAATTTCCCGTTGTCTCAAAGCAGCTTTACAGAAGTATGGAAACAGAAGAGAGAGAACAATAAAAAAAATATATAGAATAATAATAAGAAGAAGAAGAACAAAAATAAAACAAATAAATAAGTGTGTATATATATATATATACAATTAAAGTTTAAAATTAATTGTAATATTAATTTAATTTAAAATACTATATATCTGTCTCTCCCTAGCAAGCTGGAGGCGACGGAGGCAAGGAAAAACTCCCTGAGATGATCTGAGGGAGAAACCTTGAGAGGAACCAGACTCAGAAGGGAACCTCATCCTCATTTGGGTGACATTCTACAGTAAATTGTGTAAATGTAAATAATGTCATTTCTACAATAGTTTATAATAGTGCAACCGAGAGCTCCTGAGGAACTAATGGGTCGAACACTGAGAGGACCGGAGTGGCATATATAGCTCGACAGAGAGAGAGAATAATTGTTAGGTAGGACTGTGTTCAGGTTATGGACAAGGTAAATTATGTGCAAAGTGCAGACAGGGACTCCGGGAAGACTAGCTATGACATCATAACTAAAAGGCTAGAGCCAGAAGGGCTTCCTGGGATGTAAAGCGTCCCACCACTCCACAGTCTGCAAACCTGAGCAACTTGCAAAGCATCCAGACATCTCAGTTCACCAAACATAAGTGTGGGGCTCTGTGAGAAAAAGCTCTGCGAGAAAAAGCTCTGCCCCCTGCTGGAGACGTTTGTACTTGAGGTATTTTCAAATAGCCTGCACCTTCTGATCGAAGTAGGCGTGACCGATCATAAAAAAACCAAAAGATCTCTCTGTACTGTGGCACGAGACCGTTAAGTGCGTAATAGGTTAATAATAGTATTTTATAATCAATGCGAAACTTGAGGCTACGACCCAACCTGGTTACATTTACACAATTAGCTCACTACAGTGATAGCTTCTGTTTATTATTAACAACATCTGCAACCTCACAGCTTCTACACTGAGGTAAAGAGGGAAGGTTGAGGACGAATGTCAACTGACACATAGTTTTGACTGTAAACCTGTAAATGATGAGAAAGAATTCTCTCCAATGATGGTGTGAAGGATTTCAGGAAAGCTCCTCAAAAACAGATTAAAGTTGAACATGAACATCACACAGGCTGTGTGTTTGCAGGATCAGCGTTTGTGTGAAGTGGGTTACTCCATCAAATGCTCCAGTCCATAGAGGAAACATGTGACTGCTGAAAAATAGATCATCTCCCTCCATACACACACACACAGAGCCGGAACAGGAGGTTATGGGAACGCCGCTTTTATTAGAACGTCCCAACGTCCTTTGCTCCAATTTATGAAGCCCCGCTGGAGCGAAAGCTCTGCTTTTAAAGAAAAAGGCTCAGTTACAGTAGGAGCCATGCTTACACACATCACAGAGAAGACTGAATTATAATAAATATAAAAACAAAACATTATTAGGTTTCAACTTTTGCTATTTTGAGTTTTTGCTATTGTTCCATATTATTTTTTTATATAAATGTACACTATGGCGATGAGGGACGCGGCGTCTCTGTGTCCTTCACTGCAGTGTTCATGTTCTGAGTTTAATTCTGTTTAATCACCTTACAGAAAGCACATTGATGTAATGCACTACAAGCTCCTGTAAGGTAAAGAAGACACTAACTCAGTACACTTAGCTGAAGTCTAGCCTATAGACTAACCAGAAGCGACGCATTGTAGGATCGGTGGATGCCAACCTGTAAACACGAAGACGCTGCACTGTGGGCGTTTTTCCGTTTATTATGCGGCAGTAACGGCGAGGCGAGGCGAGAGCAAGACGAGTTTCTCTAAGTGGAAATATGCTCATTATTTCACTTTAGTTGAGCATAAAGTCAAAAAACCTTTTAGTCAAATGTAAGCTGTGTCTTTCTGGTTCTGGTCCTGTCTACTGCAATAAACACCAACTCCAATCTGGAGGTAGAAACTACATGCCTCAAACAAGCTAGAAGCTAACCCAGTGTTGGTGGACACATTCGAAGTGACTCAAGCCACTCCAGCCAGACAACAGTGACTAGATTTTCACTGGACTGTTAGCCAGGGACAGATTTTGTGTTTGTATAGACCAAGTCAAGTCAAGTCAAGTCAAGAAGCTTTTATTGTCATTACAACCATATATAGCTGTTACAGTACACAGTGACTTCTCAAGGATCAGGGTGTTACATAGACAAACAAACAAAAGACAAGGCTAAGGACATGTAAGTAGTCTTAGCCACATAAATTGTAACTGTGCAAACTGGTGCAAACAGTGCAGGACAAGACAAACAAGACAGTGCAGGACAAAAGACAGTGCAGACATAAAGTTACAGGTCAATACAAAAAGTACAAAAAATGCAATACCATAACGCATAAAAGGGCATTAATGAGAACAATAAAGAACGTTCTTTAAAAAAGTAACTAAAAAGTTACTTTTAACAGTAACGAGTTACTGTTCGAATGAAGTAACTAGTAAAGGTAACTAGTTACTAGTAATGTTAAGAAGTAACTAGTAATGGTAATTAGTTACTATTTCTTACTAACTAGCACAACACTGGTGACAAATAATATATTAAACAAAAATTCTGGATAAAATGAGACTTTCTTCCGTTTTGTGAAGGTCACAGTGTGAATCCACACAATATAGCACAGATTCCTCCTCCACATTCCACATGTGTATATAATGTGCTTTTATGGAAATTGTGACAGATCTCACAGCCGAAGCTCTGGAACCGGCGTGTCACTGCGGCCTGGTTCAGCTGTGCTCGTTACTTCCTCAGACGCCGACTCATTCAGAAACAGGATCTCCATTCTTACCCGTGTGATATGTAGAGGATATGAGCTGTAAGAGCAGAGGAAGGATCAGTCCCCACAACATCCTCATGAAAAGAAAACAGGCTTGCTACCGTTTCAGCCATGTTTCAGTCTTTTTCCTCTGCAGACCCACGCTTTCCTTCCTGCACATCACTCGCTTCTCAGGATGCAGAGCTACAACCGTCTGTTTCTTAACATATAAACATCAAATACATCAAACCATACAGAACTTTAAGAGAGAGGATTTGTTCTCAGTTCTCCATCAGTACATGTGTGATTATTTTATTTCAGTCTCCATAAATGTACTTAATTTATTAAAAAATAAAGAGTTGTGTGTTTTAGACAGTGTAAGAAAAGATTCTTATTATTATAGACAGTAGCAGTCTGTAGCAGCATTTAAAAATAGGTGTAAAGAGTGTGTGAGTGGGGTGAAGAGTGTGTGGGGTAGTGAAGAGTGTTTGTGTATTAAGAGTGTGTGTGGGGGTGAACAGTGTGTGGGGGTTAAGAGTGTGTGAGGGGTGAAGAGTGTGTGGGGGGTTAAGAGTGTGTTTGGGGTGGGAGAGTGTGTGTGAGAGGTGAAGAGTGTGAGGGGTGAAGTGTGTGTGAGGGGTGAAGTGTGGGGGGGGGTGAAGAGAGTGTTAGAGGGTGAAGAGTGTGGGGAATGAAGAGTATGGGGGGTAGGAGTGTGTGTTGGGTTAAGAGTGTGCGAGGGGTTAGGAGTGTGTGTGTGTGGGATGAAGAGTGTGTGGGGTGAGGAGTGTGTGAGTGGGGTGAAGAGTGTGTGAGTGGGGTGAAGAGTGTGTAGGGGGAGTGAAGAGTGTGTGTGGGGTAAAGAGTGTGTGAGGGGTGAAGAGTGTGTGGGGGTTAAGAGTGTGTGGGGGTTAAGAGTGGGGGGTTATGAGTGGGGGGTTTAGAGTGTGTGTGACGTTAAGAGTGTGGGGGGGTGAAGAGTGTGTGGGGGGTTAAGAGTGTGAGTGAGGGGTGAAGAGTGTGTGTGAGGGGTGAAGTGTGTGTGGGGTGAAGAGAGTGTGGGGGGGTGAAGAGTGTGGGGGTAGGAGTGTGTGTGTGGGATAAGAGTGTGTGTGGGGTTAAGAGTGTGCAAGGGGTTAAGAGTGTGTATGTGGGGCAAGAGTGTGTGTGGGGGGGTTAAGAGTGTACGAGGGGTTAAGAGTGTGTGTGGGGTGAAAAGTGTGGGGGGTGAAGAGTGTGTGGGGGTTAAGAGTGTACGAGGGGTTAAGAGTGTTTGTGGGGTGAAGAGTGTGTGGGGGTTAAGAGTGTGTGTGGGGGGTTAAGAGTGTGTGTTGGTTTAAGTGTGTGTGAGGGGGTTTAGAGTGTGTGTGGGGTTAAGGGTGTGTGTCACACACAATGTTGTTGTCTTTGCGGACGCAGTGTTTGGTGTAAATTTGACTGGAATTCTTTCATGTATTTAAAGTTAATGACAAATTATTTATATATAAGTATTTGTGTATAAATGCTTAGTGTCTAGTGTATCAGTGCTGGTGTTAGTGTCTATAGTATTAAATACAGTGTATCAGTGCTGGTGTTAGTGTCTATAGTATTAAATACAGTGTATCAGTGCTGGTGTTAGTGTCTATAGTATTAAATACAGTGTATCAGTGCTGGTGTTAGTGTCTATAGTATTAAATACAGTGTATCAGTGCTGGTGTTAGTGTCTATAGTATTAAATACAGTGTATTAGTGTTGGTGTTAGTGTCTATAGTATTAAATACAGTGTATCTGTCATGATCAGCACACCTGCCTCACCTCCGCACCCACAACGGAGAGAATCGTCTCCGGAGTATTAAGCGCTTCTGAACTACATCTCCCACAAACCACCACTCCTGTCATGATTACACCACAAGCTGCTTTCAATCACCTGTTTCCTATAAAGCATGAACTTGAACTCCGTTTCACTGCGAAGTCTTGATTTGCTACGGCTATCATTCTGAGCGTTGTCTGATTGTTCCTGTTTCTGGTTTTTGATCTGTTTCTGTATTTTGCCTCACGACTGATTTCTGCCTGCCCTGACCTTTTGCCTGTTGTTCTGACTACGTTTTTGCCTTACCTACACTGTCGTGTTTACCGGTACTGAACTCTGCCTGTTGTTTCCGAGATTATATATTAAAGCTGCAAATGGATCCTCAGTCTTACGACTCATCGTTACAGTATCAGTGCTGGTGTTAGTGTCTATAGTATTAAATACAGTGTATCAGTGCTGGTGTTAGTGTCTATAGTATTAAATACAGTGTATCAGTGCTGGTGTTAGTGTCTATAGTATTAAATACAGTGTATCAGTGCTGGTGTTAGTGTCTATAGTATTAAATACAGTGTATCAGTGCTGGTGTTAGTGTCTATAGTATTAAATACAGTGTATCAGTGCTGGTGTTAGTGTCTATAGTATTAAATACAGTGTATCAGTGCTGGTGTTAGTGTCTATAGTATTAAATACAGTGTATTAGTGTTGGTGTTAGTGTCTATAGTATTAAATACAGTGTATCTGTCATGATCAGCACACCTGCCTCACCTCCGCACCCACAACGGAGAGAATCGTCTCCGGAGTATTAAGCGCTTCTGAACTACATCTCCCACAAACCACCACTCCTGTCATGATTACACCACAAGCTGCTTTCAATCACCTGTTTCCTATAAAGCATGAACTTGAACTCCGTTTCACTGCGAAGTCTTGATTTGCTACGGCTATCATTCTGAGCGTTGTCTGATTGTTCCTGTTTCTGGTTTTTGATCTGTTTCTGTATTTTGCCTCACGACTGATTTCTGCCTGCCCTGACCTTTTGCCTGTTGTTCTGACTACGTTTTTGCCTTACCTACACTGTCGTGTTTACCGGTACTGAACTCTGCCTGTTGTTTCCGAGATTATATATTAAAGCTGCAAATGGATCCTCAGTCTTACGACTCATCGTTACAGAAGACTTCGCCCCCAAGCGATCCAGCAGCCGTCTCTCAGCTTGCCACCCAGCTCTCCGCTCAAGCCCAGCAGCTCGCCGGACACCACCAACAACTAACGCGACTTACCTCGCTCATCGGAGAGCTCGCTGCGGCGTTACAAGGTCTGCGAGGCTCCGCTGCGGCTCCGAACCCTCCGGCACCGGCGCCCCGCCCGCCGGCCGATCCAATCGCGACCCCAGCTGTCACCAGCCCGCGGCTCGCGTTTCCGGAAAAGTTTAACGGAGATCCTGGAAAATGCGGAGGTTTCTTAATGCAATGTCAGCTATTTGTGGCGCAACAACCGTCCCTGTATCCGACCGCCGCTAGCCGCGTAGCGTTTGTGTGCACGCTCCTCACCGGGAAAGCGCTGGAGTGGGCCACGGCGGTTTGGCAAGAGGATGGCTCCGCCTTCCCCACGTTTGAACACTTCCTCTCCCAATTCCGCGCTGTCTTCGAGCACTCCGCCACGGGTGAGAGCGCAGAGGAGCGTTTGTTGGCCGTATCTCAGGGCGACCGTCCCGCCGCTGAGTACGCGCTGACATTCCGTACGCTCGCCGCCGAGACAGGTTGGGAGGAGCGACCCCTAAAGGTGATCTACCGCAAAGGGCTGCATCCGGGTCTACAAGCCGAGCTCGCCTGCCGTGATGAAGGGAGAGATTTGACGGAGTTCATTGACCTGTCCATCCGCATTGACAATTTGATGCGGACACGTCGACCTCCTACGCACACCGCCCGACACGCGCGCGAGACACTTCGCACAGCCCGACCGGCGGACCCCGAGCCCATGCAGCTCGACGCCACGCACCTCACGCCTGAGGAGAGAGCAAGACGCTTCCGCTTCCAACTCTGCCTCTACTGCGGAGAAGCCGGTCACAGACTGGTCGCCTGCCCCAACAAGCCGCCCGGCAGACGGAACACATCGGTGAATCCTGACCCGCTCATTCCTCAATCTTCGAACTGCGCAGTAGTACAAGTACAAGTTGAAATACGGGGGAAAATGATTAATCTGTCTGCTCTAATCGACTCCGGCGCCGCGGGCAATTTCATGTCAAGGGAGTTTGCGCAAGCCTATAACGTGCCAGTGATCCCATGTGCTTTTCCTTTGGCAGTGGAGGCGGTAGACGGCAGGCCGCTCAGTGAGGGCCACATCACGCACATCTCCAGGCGTCTCCGGCTGCAGGTGGGCCCTCACCATCAAGAATACCTGCCTTTCCACATCATCCGCTCCCCGCGTCACACCCTCATCCTAGGCTTCCCCTGGCTCCAACTTCACAACCCCGTCATCTCCTGGAGAGACCTGCACATCTCAAGCTGGGGCGAAGCATGCCACCGACACCAGCCACTGCCTCCGAAAACCCCACGACCCAACACCACGCTCTCTGTATGCTCCACTTCCACCACCTCTAATCTCCCAGCGGAATACCAAGACCTTTCGGCGGCCTTCAGCAAGACTCGGGCCACCGAACTGCCACCGCACCGGCCCAGTGACTGCGCCATAGAACTTCTGCCTGGATCCACTCCACCCAGAGGGAGAATCTTCCCGCTGTCGCAACCAGAGACGGCAGCCATGAAAACCTACATCGAGGAGGAGCTCCAGAAGGGCTTCATCCGACCCTCTGTCTCCCCGGCGTCCTCCGGGTTCTTCTTCGTGAAGAAAAAAGATGGAGGCCTCCGCCCATGCATTGACTACCGGGCTCTGAACGACATGACAGTCAAGTTCCGGTATCCTCTTCCCCTCGTGCCGTCGGCTCTCGAACAGCTCCGCCAGGCCCGATACTTCACGAAATTGGACTTACGCAGCGCTTACAACCTCATCCGGATCAGAGAGGGGGATGAATGGAAGACCGCCTTTTCGACCCAATCAGGCCATTATGAATATTTAGTCATGCCGTTCGGCCTTTCGAACAGTCCCGCGGTGTTCCAGTCATTCATTAATGACGTGTTCCGCGACATGCTGGACCGCTGGGTGGTCGTATACATCGATGACATCCTTATATATTCAGAGACCATGGAGGAACACACCCAGCACGTGCGGGCAGTCCTTAAACGTCTCATCCAACACCGTCTGTACGCCAAGGCCGAAAAATGCGAATTCCACCAGACCTCCACGACCTTCCTAGGCTACGTCATCTCAGCCGAGGGGGTCGCCATGGACGACTCCAAGGTGCGCGCAGTATTACAGTGGCCCCGACCACAGAGCCTGAAGGAGTTACAGCGCTTCCTGGGGTTCGCTAATTTCTATCGCCGCTTCATCCGTGGTTTCAGCACGATTGCGGCCCCGCTCACCTCGATGACCAAAAAAGCATCCACTCGGCTTACCTGGTCCCTTGAAGCTATAACGGCATTCCGGCGCTTGAAAGCGAGCTTCACCTCAGCTCCCATTCTCCACCACCCGGATCCAGACCGGCCGTTCATAGTAGAGGTGGACGCCTCTAATACGGGGGTGGGGGCCATACTGTCTCAACGCCAGGGCCCGGCCAACAAGATGTTCCCGTGTGCATACTTCTCTCGCAAGCTATCTCCGACGGAACGCAACTACGACGTGGGGGACCGAGAGCTGCTAGCCATGAAGGTAGCATTCGAGGAGTGGCGGCACTGGCTAGAGGGCGCGGTACACCCGTTCACCGTGCTCACCGACCACCGGAACTTGGAATACCTTCGCGCCGCCAAACGCCTGAATCCCCGTCAATCGAGGTGGGCCATGTTCTTCACGAGGTTCAGATTCACGGTGACCTACAGGCCGGGGACCAAGAATATCAAGGCCGATGCCCTGTCCCGCATGTTCCGTGAACCCGGCCCGGACACAAGCCCAGAACCCATCATCTCCGAAGCCCACATCCTCGCGCCCATCCAGTGGGACATCATGACGGAAATAACCCAGGCCAACGCCCACACACCACCACCTGCCAATTGCCCTCCATCCCGGACCTATGTGCCCGAGAACTGGCGCACGAACCTCCTGGAGCTCCTACACTCCAACCCCAGCGCCGGCCATCCCGGCATCACAGGCACCCTACACCTGGCTCAGAACCAGTTTTGGTGGCCGACTCTAGCCACAGACGTGCGCGAATTCGTCCGAGCCTGTACAATCTGCAATACCTCTAAGCCCTCTCATCAGCTCCCCGCGGGCTTACTGCTTCCTCTGCCCACGCCTCAACGCCCCTGGTCCCACATTGCAATTGACTTTGTCACCGACCTTCCCCGTTCCAACAACCACACGGTTATCCTCACCGTGATCGATCGATTCTCCAAAGCCTGCCGTCTGATCCCCATGCCGAAACTTCCCACAGCCTTCGAGACCGCGGAGGCATTGTGCAACTTTGTCTTCCGGTACTATGGCCTGCCTGAGGATATCGTGTCCGACCGCGGTCCCCAGTTCACCTCACGAGTCTGGGCGGCATTCTTCAAACAGCTCAACGTGAACATCTGCCTCACCTCGGGGGTTGAACCAAGATCTCGTCCGGTTCCTACGCTCCTACTGCCACGATAACCAGACCGACTGGAGCACATACTTGATGTGGGCTGAGTATGCTCAGAATTCTCTCCTCAAACCCGCCACGGGTCTAACCCCATTCCAGTGCGTCCTGGGATTTCAACCTCCTTTGTTCCCCTGGTCCGACACACCCTCGGACCTACCGGCCGTTGACGAGTGGTTTCGTCGCAGTGGGGACACATGGAGCGCGGCGCACCGGCAGCTACGGCGAGCCATTCGCAGGCAAAAGACACAGGCCGACAGACGCCGCCGTGAGCACCCCGACTACCAACCCGGACAGTGGGTCTGGCTGTCCACCCGTGACCTCCGCCTCCGTCTGCCCTGTCGTAAGCTCAGCCCACGGTTTGTGGGCCCATTCCGCATCATCAGACGGATTAATCCAGTCTCCTACCGCCTGGCACTACCCCCGTCATACCGCGTATCTCCCACCTTTCACGCCTCACTTCTGAAACCCGCGGAGAGACCACCGAGAGACCCAGAAACCTCCGCCGAACCACCAGCACCCCTCTTGGTCGACGAGGGAGAGGCATACCAGGTCCACGAATTGCTGGACTCCAGGCGCCGACGGGGCCGCCTGGAATACCTAGCCGACTGGGTGGGGTACGGCCCGGAAGAACGCTCCTGGGTCAAGGCAGGGGACATCCTGGACCCTTCACTCACCACTGACTTCCACCTACGCCACCCAGACAGGCCCGCTCCCCGGTCTCGTGGTAGACCTCGACGTCGCACACGTCCTCGCGTCAGGAGCCGCTCGCAGGGGGGGGGCTCTGTCATGATCAGCACACCTGCCTCACCTCCGCACCCACAACGGAGAGAATCGTCTCCGGAGTATTAAGCGCTTCTGAACTACATCTCCCACAAACCACCACTCCTGTCATGATTACACCACAAGCTGCTTTCAATCACCTGTTTCCTATAAAGCATGAACTTGAACTCCGTTTCACTGCGAAGTCTTGATTTGCTACGGCTATCATTCTGAGCGTTGTCTGATTGTTCCTGTTTCTGGTTTTTGATCTGTTTCTGTATTTTGCCTCACGACTGATTTCTGCCTGCCCTGACCTTTTGCCTGTTGTTCTGACTACGTTTTTGCCTTACCTACACTGTCGTGTTTACCGGTACTGAACTCTGCCTGTTGTTTCCGAGATTATATATTAAAGCTGCAAATGGATCCTCAGTCTTACGACTCATCGTTACAGTATCAGTGCTGGTGTTAGTGTCTATAGTATTAAATACAGTGTATCAGTGCTGGTGTTAGTGTCTATAGTATTAAATACAGTGTATCAGTGCTGGTGTTAGTGTCTATAGTATTAAATACAGTGTATCAGTGTTTGTGTTAGTGTCTATAGTATTAAATACAGTGTATCAGTGCTGGTGTTAGTGTCTATAGTATTAAATACAGTGTATCAGTGCTGGTGTTAGTGTCTATAGCATTAAATACAGTGTATCAGTGCTGGTGTTAGTGTCTATAGCATTAAATACAGTGTATCAGTGCTGGTGTTAGTGTCTATAGTATTAAATACAGTGTATCAGTGCTGGTGTTAGTGTCTATAGTATTAAATACAGTGTATCAGTGCTGGTGTTAGTGTCTATAGCATTAAATACAGTGTATCAGTGCTGGTGTTAGTGTCTATAGTATTAAATACAGTGTATCAGTGCTGGTGTTAGTGTCTATAGTATTAAATACAGTGTATCAGTGCTGGTGTTAGTGTCTATAGTATTAAATACAGTGTATTAGTGTTTGTGTTAGTGTCTATAGTATTAAATACAGTGTATCAGTGCTGGTGTTAGTGTCTATAGTATTAAATACAGTGTATTAGTGCTGGTGTTAGTGTCTATAGTATTAAATACAGTGTATTAGTGCTGGTGTTAGTGTCTATAGCATTAAATACAGTGTATCAGTGCTGGTGTTAGTGTCTATAGTATTAAATACAGTGTATCAGTGCTGGTGTTAGTGTCTATAGTATTAAATACAGTGTATTAGTGTTTGTGTTAGTGTCTATAGTATTAAATACAGTGTATCAGTGCTGGTGTTAGTGTCTATAGTATTAAATACAGTGTATCAGTGCTGGTGTTAGTGTCTATAGTATTAAATACAGTGTATTAGTGTTTGTGTGTGTCTATAGTATTAAATACAGTGTATTAGTGCTGGTGTTAGTGTCTATAGTATTAAATACAGTGTATTAGTGCTGGTGTTAGTGTCTATAGCATTAAATACAGTGTATCAGTGCTGGTGTTAGTGTCTATAGTATTAAATACAGTGTATCAGTGCTGGTGTTAGTGTCTATAGTATTAAATACAGTGTATTAGTGTTTGTGTTAGTGTCTATAGTATTAAATACAGTGTATCAGTGCTGGTGTTAGTGTCTATAGTATTAAATACAGTGTATCAGTGCTGGTGTTAGTGTCTATAGTATTAAATACAGTGTATTAGTGTTTGTGTGTGTCTATAGTATTAAATACAGTGTATTAGTGCTGGTGTTAGTGTCTATAGTATTAAATGAAGTCTGTAAATGTTCTATATAGATTTAGGATTAAATTCTACATTTAAAGGCAGAAGAATTTGACTGATTTTAGAACTGGCTTTTTCTGAAAAATACGATGTATATTTTCCCCTCGTTAGTGTCAAACGCACCTGTAATATAATATCTTATAAATACAATGTAGTAAAAATTGAATAATGAATAAACACCGAATTTAATATAAAGTGAAGTGTGTAACTTTATATGGCCGCCTTGAGGCGGTGTTGAAGGATTAGAGTGGGCGGGGCTTCCTCTGGTGTCCTTCATGTGTCGACCAATCAAATCAACACGACATTCCCGGGATCTGCGTTGCCATGGTAGCCTTTGACGTCAGCGCTACTCAGCCCCTGCCCCTGCTCCAGGGAAGCTGTGAGTGGGTGGGAGACCCCGTGGATGCATCCGGGAAGAGCGCGCGGATTGTGAGTGTCAACTGTGCAGCAGGAACATCACCGGTCTGAGGTAAAGATTCAGCTCCTTTTCTTTCTTTTGGCTTTTAAACAATGAAACGTTTTCTTTCTGTTCGCTTTTTAGTTTTTGTGCTGGTTTTTTTTTTTTTTTTTTTTTTTTTTTTTTTTACAGGGCGTGAAGTGTTTTGTTAGACAGTGATGTCGAGTCGCTTTTGTGTGAATCTTCCTGTCAGTCATGAGGAAAAAACATCCACAGGAACATTACAGCTCATGTTATGATATAAAGATCTAATACAGCTCATGTTATGGTATAAAGATCTAATGTAATGATATAAATATATATTACAGTGATTTATTATTATATAAAGATCTAATGCAGCTCTTGTAATGATATATAGATCTAATAAAGATCTAATATAGTGGTAATGATCTAATATAGCTTATGTTATTATATAAATATCTAATATAATGATATAGAGATCTAATGTAATGATATAAAGATCTATTACAGGGATTTATTATAATATAAAGATCTTGTACAGCTCATGTTATGATATAAAGATCTAATAAAGATATAAAGATCTAATGCAGCTCATGTAATGATAGAGATCTAATGTAAAGATCTAATATAATGATATAAAGATCTAATATTATAATAATGATCTAATATAGCTCATGTAATGACATAAATATCTAATATAATGATATAATGATCTAATACAATTTTATAATACAATTATATAATGATATATAACTAATTTTGTTCTGTTTTATTTGAATTACTTCTGATTTAATGTCCATTTCTCTCATTAATTCTAATCGGAGTGCCATATAAAGGTGGTGTGTTACTTCTTATTAACTCTTTTTACTGCAAACATTTTATATTTCTATATTTTACACCTTCAATATGAACAAATCTGATCCCTTAAGGCATATTATTCCTCGACTACCTTTTAATAATTAAATAAACGTCCCTCTGTGGCACTTCATAGGCAATAATCCAGTAAAAATCAATACTTTATGTTCTATTTTTGGGCTCAAATTTGATGAAATAGCATTTTTGTGTTTGCACACAGATAAAAACTTGTCACTAAAGTAATAGTTTTATATATCAAAATCTTATCATCTTTAGAAATAGTAAGATTGCATTTTTTTTTCCAGAACTTTTTGTTATATCTTTATAGCGTTGGATTCACAGTCAGAGTTATCCGCAAATTAATCTCAATATCTGAAGGATAAAACAGTCGACGTTGAGTTATTGTGTTGAAGAACTTTAACCGAGAGTGAAACCCTTGACTCCGCCCACTGTGCTGTGATTGGCTCGTTCTTTACTAGAAACACGTTCCAGTCCTGTTCTGGATTGCTTTCTAGCTTTCGCTCTTAGTGAATCCTGTTAGCATTTTGTAAGATGAAGTTTAGCAGTCGTTCCTTCATCAGATTCTGTTTGATTTGTAAGTTATTAACATGAAAAATGCTTTTCATGATACAGAGAAACACAAAGACAGTAAACTCATCTGTCCTGAAGATTATGAAAAACAGAAAGTTACAGCTGAAACTGGAGACTCCAAAAGTCTGAAGGCAATGAAAATGACACTGACGATGTTTTAGATCTGTTTATGAGCTGCTTTTGTGAGATTAACACAGTTTCTGGTGTCTCCACTGTAGAAAGCGATCACCATGGATAAGAGTGAACTCGTGCAGAAAGCCAAACTGGCCGAACAGGCCGAGCGCTATGACGACATGGCGTCTGAGATGAAGCAGGTGACGGAGAAGGGAGAAGAGCTCACGGACGAGGAGAGGAATCTGCTCTCGGTGGCCTACAAGAACGTGGTGGGGGCGTGCCGTTCGGCATGGAGGGTCATCTCCAGCATCGAGCAGAAGATGAAGGCGGAGAACAGCGACAAAGAGCAGATCGCCAAAGATTACCGTGAGAAGATCGAGTCCGAGCTGCAGTCCATCTGCAATGATGTGCTGGTGAGAGCCAGTCAGTCGGTTTTGCCACAAAAATAGTTTAGCATTGTTTTGTCCAAACTCTTCTACTGCAAATTTTTGCAATTCTAAAAAAACGATTCAAGGATATTTCAACAAAGTTGAATTTGAATTGATTTGCTACAGAAGCAAAACGCTCGAGTTTCTTTCAAATGCTGGGTGCCAATACTTATTAATATCCATATCATAGTATATGATATTATGCTACACACGATTCTGAATTTGAAATGACTTGTTTATTGTGTGATATCGAGTGAGGAAGCAGCGTCCAGCGCCGCAGTTTGATGTAAGCGCAAAATGTCCCGCAAAATGAAATATTAAACAGGTTTCTTCTTCCGAGTCGTCGGGTTCAGGATTAAACCTGAACGTTTATGTCCAGACAAAGTGCGATCAAAAAAACTAGCTCCGAACCCGCCGAATACCAGAAACTTTCCCTGTGTAAACATTGGTGTCACTTTCGAATTCAGATTAACGGTGAAACGAGAGTTTATAGTCTTTAGTGGTTTGTGTGTTTAATAAGACGAAAGAATAGAAGATGTGTAACAAAACAATACTGGAGAACCTGTCCAGAGCTGGAGGCTGTGCTTGGGGTGAGAACGTGGTGCTCAGATCTGTAACACTGATCTAACCTGATGACTGCAGTGAGACGTTACTGTGGTGTGAATCTGCTCCTCTGGCAGCTCTACATGCTCACACAAGCACTTTCAGAAATGCACACAGGCCCAGACTCAGCAGAGCGTTCAGTACAAAACACACTCGCATACGATCGGATTCAACCAGTCTCCAGTCTGTACAGAAACTGAAAACGGTGTAATGATGAGTGTCAGATATCACACACACACACACACACACACACACACACACACACACGGAGTGCAGGGTCATCGGAAAGGTCCTCCACAAAACAAGACAATTCCTGTTCACTTACATTACAGCAGCTATAAACCCTCATTCCTTCAAGTTAACGTAATGCTCCCGAACGAGCTGTCGCTATAGAAACGATAACGTATTAGAACTATAAACCTAATAATAAATCCCGCGCTCCTGTCAGAGCAGAGCTGCCATTTTAGAAAGATAAAATCAACGTCTCCCGATGCGTACGATTCATGCTTCGTCCGACACGATCGTGTGTGTGTTTGTGTGTGTTTCAGCATCTTTTGGAAAAGTTCCTGATCCGTACCTCGTCTCCGGCCGAGAGTCAGGTGTTCTACCTGAAGATGAAAGGAGATTATTATCGCTACCTGGCCGAGGTTGCCGTGGGAGACAACAAAACCAGTGAGGTTTCATCTGTTACACAGTTTACACAGAAAGCTAGGATATTAGACGAGCGAGTAGAAACACAGACAAGCAGACAGACACACAAAAAGCTACATGGAGAGAACTATAGTGGTGCTGAAAGAAGGACAGACAGGTTTAGGGACAGACAGTGATGACAAATATAAAGACAAGAAGCTAGACTAACAGACCTCGGCATTTCTTCACTTTCATACACAAAAACGATCCACCCGTCTGTGTCACACACACACACACACTCTGTGTCACACACACACACACACGCGCGCGCGCATGCACTGACTCGCCATGTGTGACGGTTTCCTGCTGGTTGAATTAGAACATTAGGAGCAGGTCTCAGCTTGTGCTCCACACCCATGAGAAAACAAACGAAGAAAAATAAATCTGAAAATGTCACAGTGTCAGTTTTACTGAAAACTCTCTGAAACACAACGTTCATTAGCGCTCAGAAATGCGCCGTACAGAGATACAGAGAGAACCGCGATAAAGCGTCACGTTAACGCACAGATAATCTGAGCTGATCACTTTTATACAGCACTTTAGAAAGCTAAGTTAGAAAGTGACGCACTAGTGCGAGACATAATCACGCTTCTAATTCATAATCATAACAACAACCGAGCACGTTAAGCTCATGTAACGTACGCTAACACGACTCTCTCGCTGTGTGCTGCTTTTCTTTACTTTATACTTTTGCTTCCTGAGATTTTTATATCTACACATTTCCCTTCAGGCATCGTGGATAAATCCAGGGAGGCGTATCAGGCTGCGTTTGACATCAGCACAGAGAACATGCAGCCCACTCACCCCATCCGCCTCGGCCTGGCGCTAAACTTCTCCGTCTTCTACTACGAGATCCTCGGCTCCCGCGAACAGGCCTGCGAACTCGCCAAGAAGGTGAGGGAACCCTACGACTACTCCGCGTTCTAGCTAGCTCTCTGAATAGCGCTCTGACTGCGGTTTTGTTTTCTGATTTCTAAATCTCAAAATTTCTGTAATGATTTCACCGGAATTCTCACATATTCACAGAAAAGAGAACATATATATGTATGTTTTTATTCCACTTATATAATGTGGGTTTTCAACTCTAGCGCACATTGTGATCACGTTGCTGTTGCTATGGTTACCACGCCAGCTGTTTCTCTCCTGTCGTATGAAAAGTGTGCCGTTAGCGTTAGCACTGTAGCCCGCGAGGAAGATGGTAACACCGTGTTCTGTTTTTTAAAGAGGTGAAAATCAGGGAAGTGGGTCATGTGATCTCTGAGGGACGAGACGAGTACAGAGGAGTTTTAGAAACCTCTGAGCTTTGTGCCAGTTTCATGTGTTTCAGCACCATCTGGTCTTCGGCTAGGGCTGAGACGATGCGTCAGTATCTATATCAGGGACTGATATGTATGGGTGGGCCAGTGGGAGGAGAAGGGTTGTAGTCAATATAGAGGAAGGGTTAATGGTCTATGTAATTGTGGGTGTGGCTGGGCTGAGGCGTGCAGGCCAGGTAGGGAGCGGTGTGGTCTGTCACGGAACATGGTCTGTGGAGGGGAGTGGTCTGGTTATGGTGGGGAGCGGTGCAGCATATGGGTAATAAGGGGTGTGGTCTGTTGAGGTAGAAGGTGTGGTCTGTGGAGGGATGGGGTGTGGCATGTAGAGGTAGAGGGTGTGGTCTGTGGAGGGAGGGGTGTGGCATGTAGAGGGTGTGGTCTGTGGAGAGAGGTAGAGGGTGTGGTCTGTGGAGGGAGGGGTGTGGCAGGTAGAGGGTGTGGTCTTTGGATTGGGGTGTGGCATGTACAGAGTGTGGTCTGTGGTGGGATGGGGTGTGGTCTCTTGAGGAGATGGGTGTGGTCTTTGGACTGAGGGGTGTGGCATGTAGAGGGTGTGGTCTGTGGGGGGAGGGGTATAAAATACACTGTTTCTGACCGTGTCTCAATGTTCCTTTTTTTGTTCAGGCATTTGATGACGCGATCTCTGAGCTCGACCAGCTGACTGAGGACTCGTACAAAGACAGCACGCTGATCATGCAGCTGCTCCGAGACAACCTGACAGTGAGTTCACCAGTTTCTCATGTCCTGAGTCAGAGCTACTTCCTCTCTGCCCGTGTTGGGAGGGAAACCTGGTGATGTCATTGTCTCTACAGCTCTGTCCTGAGGTCATGTGTCCGGTGTTTCCTCCTCGCTCCTCACCAGGGTTAAAAACAGCAAAACAAAAACACTCAGACGTTTTATCATTCTGAGAGCCGTTAAAAACAAATATTAAAGTCAGTAGTTCTCTCCAGGTCCTTTTTTTGTCTCGGGTTTTAATGTCCATCTCATTCACTGAAAGTGAGCAGAAAACACGGGGGACATGTGACATCACAGCCATACTGTGGAGAGAAGTTATGATGTCATCAGATGTCAGATATATGCAGCTCTGATTTGGTTTTGTGTGTGTGAGTGAGAGAGAGAGGTGGAGTGTGTGTGTGTGTGTGTGTGAGAGAGAGAGAGAGAGAGAGGCGGAGTGTGTGTATGTGTGTGTGAGAGAGAGAGGGAAAGATGGTGTGTGTGAATCTTAAAAAGTTCTTCTCTGAATAAGGGCGTGTGCCAAATGTCATAAATGTAAATTGAATGTAAATGATGGTGACTGTGTGTGACGCAGAGTTTGTGATGTGTGTGTTTTCTGTTGTTTTTTTCAGCTGTGGACTTCAGACACTCAGGAGGAGACAGAGGAGAGACAGGAGAACTAAACAGCAAAAAAAACAAAAATTCAAAAAAAGAAAAACTGCTGAGCGCCTGATACACACTCTCTGCTCCTCTGCACCAGCCTCTCCTGTGTGTGTGTGTGTGTGTGTGTGTGTGTGTGTGTGTGTGTGTGTGTGTGTGTGTGTGTGTGTGTGTGTAATAAGGAGGGTGGTTCATTTAGAGATTTGATCATTCCTTGGGGCACAAAATAGAGGGAGGGATCATTTTTAATAAACTGTGTGTGTGTTTGTGTGTGTTTGTGTGTGTGTGTGTGTGTGTGTGTGTGTGTGTGTGTGTGTGTGTGTGTGTGTGTGTGTGAGAGAGACAGAGAGAGAAAAGAAAGAGCGAGAGGTTTTGCTGAGGTTCAGTGAGATTCACACTGAGATCAGACTCCAGTCTGATCCGATACACTGATATTACATTGTATTGTGATTATTGCCAAACCTCCTACATATTATTGTAATAATTGATTTAAGTCTTTTCACAGACGATCTTTTCTGCTGATGAAATTACTACCTTCTGATATTTGGTTATTTCCACTCACCCATCCATGAGCTTTTTAGTTATCTGAAAACTGTAATCTTTTTTCTTCTCAGTCGTTGGTTTTGAGTCGCAGGTGTGTTTCAGGCCTCAGTTTCCAGTGAGAATCAGTTTTAAATGATGGGTTCGACGTGTTGATGTGTGCAGATAAAACTCATAGCTTTATTATGTAATATTCCCATGAGACCATTTTCAGGGGTTAAATATTTAGGTCTGCGGTAAACGTCTACATTCGGTTTCTTTTCTAATTTGATAACGCATCTGTTTTGTGTTTGATGTGAAATATCACAACTGATATAGATTTGTACTTTACTCTGGAGCTGTGGAGAAAGCAGCACTAATCACCCCGGCGTCCGACTCCACAGCTGTCTGCGCTACACTAGTGTTGAGGGCTGAGGGCTTTCATTGTCGTCTTGTGAGTGAGTGTGTGCGTGCATGAGAGTGAGCGAGTGTGTGTGCGTGCATGAGAGTGAGCGGGTGTGTGTGCGTGCATGAGAGTGAGCGAGTGTGCGTGCGTGCATGAGAGTGAGCGAGTGTGTGTGCGTGCACGAGAGTGAGCGGGTGTGTGTGCGTGCATGAGAGTGAGCGAGTGTGCGTGCGTGCATGAGAGTGAGCGAGTGTGCGTGCGTGCATGAGAGTGAGCGAGTGTGCGTGCGTGCATGAGAGTGAGCGAGTGTGCGTGCGTGCATGAGAGTGAGCGAGTGTGTGTGCGTGCATGAGAGTGAGCGAGTGTGTGTGCGTGCATGAGAGTGAGCGAGTGTGTGTGTGCGAGTGTGTGCGCGCGTGAGAGTGCTTGTGTGTGTGTGCTTGTGCGCACGTGTGCTTGTGTGTGCATGCTTGTGTGCGCACGTGTGTGTGCTTGTGCACGTGTGTGTGGGGCTCAGGTCTGTTAAACAGGGTAACTTTACATCACCTGTGTTTGATCCAGCTGTGTTTCTGTAGCACACCTCAGCGTGTTAAGTCTTACTGATACTGTTAGTGCTAATGATGTGGGACGGGTTCAGTTCAGCCAAATAAAGAACACAACAAACACAAAGATCTCAGTTTATTTCTTCTGTTCTACGTCTGTCTGTTATCTGTCTGTTATGTCTGTTATCTGTCTGTTATGTCTGTTATCTGTCTGTTATGTCTGTTATCTGTCTTTTATGTCTGTTATCTGTCTTTTATCTGTCTGTTATGTCTGTTATCTGTCTTTTATCTGTCTGTTATGACTGTTATCTGTCTTTTATGTCTGTTATCTGTCTGTTATGTCTGTTATCTGTCTGTTATGTCTGTTATCTGTCTGTTATGTCTGTTATCTGTCTGTTATGACTGTTATCTGTCTTTTATGTCTGTTATCTGTCTGTTATGTCTGTTATCTGTCTGTTATGTCTGTTGTCTGTTATCTGTGTTATCTGTCTGTTATGTCTGTTATCTGTCTGTATCTCTGTCATCTGTTATATGTCTGTTATCTGTCTGTTATGTCTGTTATCTGTCTGTTATGTCTGTTATCTGTTATCTGTCTGTTATGTCTGTTGTCTGTTATCTGTGTTATCTGTCTGTTATGTCTGTTATCTGTCTGTATCTCTGTCATCTGTTATATGTCTGTTATCTGTCTGTTATGTCTGTTATCTGTCTGTTATGTCTGTTATCTGTTATCTGTCTGTTATCTGTGTTATCTGTCTGTATCTTTGTCATCTGTTATCTGTCTGTTATCTGTGTTATCTGTCTGTTATGTCTGTTATCTGTGTTATCTGTCTGTATCTCTGTCATCTGTTATCTGTCTGTTATCTGTTATCTGTCTGTTATCTGTTATCTGTCTGTATCTCTGTCATCTGTTATCTGTCTGTTATGTCTGTTATCTGTCTGTTATGTCTGTTATCTGTCTGTATCTCCGTCATCTGTTATCTGTCTGTCATCTGTCTATTATCTGTCTGTTATCTGTCTGTTATCTGTCTGCCCGCTGTGTTGGTTGATGTATTATTACATTTAATTTACATTTCCAGCGTTTGTAGACTCTCATCCAGAGTGACTTACATCTTTATCTCATTTTATACAACTGAGGGTTAAGAGCCTTGTTCGGGGCTCAGAAGTGTCAGCTCATTGTCCTGGGATTGAACTCATGACCTTAACCACCAGGCTACCGCATCCCACATGTTCCAGTCTGTCTGACTGTCAAACGTCTGGTCTGGTCATCTCTTCTGTGGCTTGTTTTGTCAGTTCATGTATTTTTGTCTGTGTATGTTGAGGTTTGGTCCAGTGTGTCCACCTGTCTGTCTGTCTTTCTGTCCTGTCTGTGGCTCATTATATGTAGCTTGTTGGCCTTCTTGTCTGTCTCTCTGTTTGTCTGTCCATCTCTGTCCCTTTGTCCAGGATTTCAAGCTTTTTTTTCTGTCTGTTTAACAACCAGTCTGCAGGTCTGTCTGCTGGTCTGTCTGTCTGCAGGTCTGTCTGCTGGTCTGTCTGTCTGCAGGTCTGTCTGATGGTCTATCTGTCTGCTGGTCTGTCTGGTGATCTGTCTGTCTAGTGGTCTGTCTGTCTGCAGGTCTGTCTGGTGGTCTGTCTGTCTGCTGTTCTATCTGTCTGTCTGTCTGCAGGTCTGTCTGCTGGTCTGTCTGTCTGCCTGCTGGTCTGTCTGTCTGCAGGTCTGTCTGTCTGCTGGTCTGTCTGTCTGCCTGCTGGTCTGCCTGTCTGCAGGTCTGTCTGCTGGTCTGTCTGTCTGCCTGCTGCTCTGTCTGTCTGTCTGTCTGCTGGTCTGTCTGCTGGTCTGTCTGTCTGCTGGTCTGTCTGCTGGTCTGCTCATTTCTTGTCCATTGTATGGGTCTCGTTATCTATTCACCTGTTTTTATATAAATTATCAGTCTATTTGATCAGACTTTGTAGTGTTTGTGTCCTTATCTGTCTGTCTTTTCTGTCTCTGGCTTCATTTATCTTTCTATTCATCCGTCTTTTCATTCTATCTGTATGTCTCACTCTATCATGTCAGTATGTGTTTATAGCTCTGCTGTGTTTTAGATGTTGTTGGGTTTGTTCAGGTTTATATGCAGGATGGTAAGTCTGTAATCACTCTAGAGCTTTTTTTTTCCAGAACATTCCATCTCTGGGTTTGGGCGTGTCTCTGTCTCTGTGAGTTTCTGCTTTAGAGACAAGTGAGCTCCAGCTAATAACACAGGAATGTTTCACATGGCTGTGTGTGTGTGTGTGTGTGTGTGTGTGTGAGAGAGAGAGAGAGAGAGAGAGAAAGAGAGCTGTGAAAGAGAGCACTGTTTCAGTTTCCGGTGTGATTCAGTGATATGTCATGCTCCTGACCCAGTGGGGCTCGTCTCATTATAAACACAGAGGAAGTGATGAAGTGAACAAGTTCATCTCTGTGTTTGTTTACCCCAAAGCTGGATTCTCCTTCATATACCATCATACGAGCCTTTGTACATTAGTAAACTCTCTCTTAGTTATTCTTCCAGGTTTGTGAGTGTAAGTATAAATATAAGTGGTGTATACACTAAAACACTGTCTGAAGAAACACCTCAGAGGCGTGAAATTTTATCTTCTGAATTTAAACCCTCTGAATCCATTTAAGCAGCTGAGTAACAAACTGAACACCAGCAACGTCCTGTGTGGAAAAACTCGCCCATTTTATATACACGTTACTCTGAAATACTGCTGCGTTTGAGCGCGCAGAGGATCCACACTACCGTCTGTCTGTCTCCTGTCTGTCTCCTGTCTGTCTCTCTGTGGTCAAGGCCGTAGTCCATCTTACACACTGTACATGATGTCATCTGATCATGTGACCACAGACACATTCAGTGTTAAAAAAAGGTTTTTCCTTTAATTCTTTGATCTTTAGCACAGTAGCTCTTGTCTTTCTTCATTGTTCCCTGTTCATGAAGCTGTTCTTTATTTCTGTGTGGTCCGTGCAGTGCCTCGCCCCAGTGCCTGATTTGGACATTGAGGCATTTTGTGTGCACATTGTGATAGTCCAGAGACACCAAATATAAAGTCATCACAAGAACACAAGCTCTAATGGGTTTAGACTGAGAGCAGTGTTTAGACCTGTGTTAAAACTTTGTATTTTATTGTGAATAAGGAAATTCTCTCACACACACACACACTTCACTGTGTACTGCAACAGCTATATATATGGTTGACATGACAATAAAACCTTCTTGACTTGACTCGACACACACCCCAAGACTGTGTCTCCTCCTACTGGTAAACAAGTGTCATTACAGAATCAGAATGAGGTTTATCGGCCAAATGTGTTGACACCCACAAGGAATTTGGTTCCAGCTGTTATCAGTAATATTAAAGACTCTAATAACACAAGTTAAGTTCTGATAACTTATGTGGTTATTAATCCGCCATCAGAGCCACACAGCTAAACTGGGCATTTCTCATATCATTAACCAGTGCACAGATTTATACTAAGTTTTTAGGAACCTTCTACACTATCTGTGGTTCATGTAACTGGGTTACAGGTGAATGTTTTTAAGCACATATAAAAGTCTGGAAATTGAGGTGGCGTTTTCCTTTAACTCTGCTGATTGTGCAGGTATTTACAATGCAAACACTTTAGAAATGTACTGTAAATACAGAGTATACACACACACACACATACACTTCACTCGACCGACTTCACAGTAAGAATCATAGCTTTTGGTAAAGCCATCACACTTTTGTTTGATCAGAGATCTTTAATCAATCTGCTTTCTGCTCACACACACACAGAGTATAACGTAATCACAGAGCTTCTCCTGAGTGGATCAGATAGAAGTCCGTCAAGATCTTTGATTTTTATCTTAACAGATTTGAGTTCGACGTCTTAAATCCACCCGATCTTTAGACATGTGAACAAAAACACACCAAACAAGTTTCTCAGGTGGGTCTTGAGGTACTGAAAGCTAAACGGCATTAAACACGTAACTGGTAGGCCGTCATAACTAATGTGTGTAGAGTGTAAAGAATAAAACAGTCATTGTTTTGCTGTTATAGGAAAATGATAAACAATGAGTTGGTGTGACGGCACAGAGTCACTGTTACACTACTGAAGTGAATTGTGTTCCTATTACAGCATGTAATCACTCACTTTCTACCGCTTTATCCAAACTTCTCGGGTCACGGGGAGCCTGTGCCTATCTCAGGCGTCATCGGGCATCGAGGCAGGATACACCCTGGTCGGAGTGCCAACCCATCGCAGGGCACACACACACACTCTCATTCACTCACACACACACACACTACGGACAATTTTCCAGAGATGCCAATCAACCTACCATGCATGTCTTTGGACCGGGGGAGGAAACCGGAGTACCCAGAGGAAACCCCCGAGGCACGGGGAGAACATGCAAACTCCACACACAAGGCGGAGGCAGGAACCGAACCCCCGACCCTGGAGGTGTGAGGCGAACGTGCTACCCACTAAGCCACCGTGCCCCCCTGCATGTAATCACACAACAGCAAATTGCTAACACACATTTGTTTATTGTCACCTTACATGCTCACTTATATCAGTTATGAACAGTCTTTACAGCTTCAGCTCAGCCTGTTACGAAACAGCTCTGACACTGGAGACTCCTTCCACGCATCAGAACCATAGAGGTGGGAGAAAGGCCTAAAGGTATCCTGGGAAAAGACGTTAAAATGTCAAATATTAAGTATTTAATATTGAGTATTAAGTATTTTGGATTGGTTTGGGGTGAAATTGCAGTTATCAAAAGAGATAATAGTATTAATAATATTAAGTAGTTTATAGGGAATCTTTTCTGAGACAGATTTAATAGCTATCTAATAAACTTCCCCTATGGAATGGCCCAAGCTGAGGGCAGGTAGGGGATGTTCAGTGAGGGGGGATGTTCAGTGCGCATTAACAAAAGTGATGCATTTAACAATACACGTTTATTATCAACTCAAATAGCTCATGTGTTTATGTTACTACGCCTTATAGCCACTGGGCGGCGTGTGCGATTGTGAAATGGTTCGTAGTGATGACTCGGATCCTCCCACGGAAAGTGAATGGAACGTTCCATGATGACGTGGCACTTAGTATAAAATGACCCACTGAGGCAGCAGTGCCCTCCCCGAAACCCCCCGGCTGTTAGTGCGGTGTGAGTGCGTGTGTGATCCGGAGCTAGCCTCGGCACACGTTCTATAAAAAATTAAAAAAAAAAAAAAAATTTAAAAAACCTTAAAAACTCTTAAAAAATTTTCTTTTTCTTTTCTTTCTTTTTATTTTGTAATTAAAAAAATCACATCGGTGAAGCAGCAGCTACTCGGTATCGACACATCACAGAGGAACCGACGCGTTAGCTTAGCATAGTCTGTCAGGGCCTCGTCTCACTGGAACACGATACAAATCTGACTTTTTTTTGGGATAAGAACGTGTCCGTATTTTAAAAGTAAGCGTTAAAGAATTAGACAATTTTTTTTTCAATTTTAAACATTTTTAAAGCGCTGTTTTTTTTAATAATTCGTGATTTTGCTCGGTTTAAGTTGACGAAGTGTTTGAGGAGAAAGTCAGTCTCGCGCACCACAGACACGTCTCTCTCTCACAAGACCTCACAAGAATCGACACTACGACATGAACCCGAGCGCTCCGAGCTACCCGATGGCGTCGCTGTACGTCGGAGACCTTCACTCAGATGTGACCGAGGCCATGCTGTATGAGAAGTTCAGCCCTGCCGGTGCCATCCTGTCCATCCGCGTGTGCAGGGACATGATCACACGCCGCTCCCTCGGCTACGCCTACGTCAACTTCCAGCAGCCAGCAGACGGTGAGTGGGGAAAGATGTAGAAATAAAGCAGGGGGACTTTACACTCCAGATCCGTGGCTCGTGTGCTGCTCTGGGCCCTCTCTCTCTCTCTCTCTCTCTCTCTCTCTCTCTCATGCCGTGCTAAATGCTAACACTAGCAAGTGCGTAGAAAGAAGAAATTCGGTTCTGATTCGGTTCCGAATTTAGAAGTTTTAAACCTCGGCACTTGTGCGTCACTCACTAAATGTTCACTGTGTTTAAACACTCGGCCTTGTTAACATTGCTCTGAATTTGGATCCCATGCTAACCGTGTTAGCCACGGACACGCACGTTAGGCCCTGCTCCCTTTAACACTGACCAGTCAGGAGGGGGTTCAGTTCTCACCTCTTGCACCGGATTCAATACAGTTCAGTATGTACGTGTTCATCATATGAAACCCAGGAGACGTCTGCGGTTCAGTTTGATCCCTGTAATACCTTGTGATCCACTGCTTCCTTTTCACCCCTGTGCTGGTGGTGGAGTCACGCACTAAACACCTCACTATCACTGAACACCCTTGATGCGTAGTGATCTAGTAAGAAGGGCTGCTACAGGTTTAGGACACAATTACCCCAGGAGATCTGCAAGGCATCGCAAAGCTAGACCCTTATTGTCAGAGTTGGAGGACTCGATTCATATGACTTGACTTGAGTCAGACTAAAGACTTGACTTTGAGACTTGCTTGACAAATATTAAAAAAAGACTCGACTTTGACTTGACATTCATGACTTGTGACTTGCACATGTGACTTACTCCCACCTCTGCTTATTGTACTTATAATCCCGGGTTTAGTGGAGCACTGGGCTCATTTTTTTATGCTGAAGGAGTTGAATTGCATACAGAATCAGCACAATTTAAAATGGGTTTTTTTTTTTTTTGGTCAACATGGTTCAGTTTTGTAATTTTTTGTTCTCTTAATAGATGTACAGTGGGAGCACAAGTTTAAACTGAGGATGTAGGATTGTGCTGATTTATGTATGTTAAGTTCGTGCACTCTCCAAGCACACACATGACACTTTTTTCTTTTTTTTCTCCCTCCTCCAGCTGAGCGTGCTCTGGACACCATGAACTTTGACGTGATCAAAGGCAGACCTGTACGCATCATGTGGTCCCAGCGTGACCCGTCTCTGAGGAAAAGTGGCGTTGGTAACATTTTCATTAAGAACCTGGACAAGTCAATCGATAACAAGGCTCTGTATGACACCTTCTCTGCGTTCGGCAACATTCTGTCCTGCAAGGTAGCGTCTCTACGAACGTTTATAGTTTGATCACGTGTGTTCCCTGCATGGCCTCTTTGTGCATGAATTTGCTTCTGTTTGTTGTATTTAAGGTTGTTTGTGATGAAAACGGATCAAAGGGATATGGTTTTGTGCACTTTGAGACCCAGGAGGCCGCTGAAAGAGCCATTGAGAAAATGAATGGCATGTTGCTCAACGACAGAAAAGTGTAAGTGAGCAATTTTAAACCTGCACTTGTGTAGAAACTAATGAGCCTGGGCTTTTCTTGTGCACTTATGTGACTGTGCTTTTATACACCGTTATAGCACAGTGAATAAAACCTACTGTTATCTTCAGATTCACCGCGTTGAACGAGCTCAGGATTTAGACGGTGATGACTTGTTTACGATGTTCATGCATTTGAACTTTATCTGCATTTGTTTGCTTTTTTTTTATTTGTGTAGGTTTGTGGGTCGTTTCAAATCCCGCAAAGAGCGGGAGGCCGAGCTTGGAGCCAGAGCCAAGGAGTTCACCAACGTTTACATCAAGAACTTTGGCGAGGACATGGACGATGAGAAACTGAAGGAAGCCTTTAGCAAATATGGTGTGTTTAGACATTTACGTTGATGCGTATGGTTTAAGAATCGCAGTCTAGTCAAATTCAGTGCGTCCTCTTGTGTGGGCTGTACTGGCCAAACGGCTGCAACAGTGATGTCATAGCCCATGGGCCCCGTGTTTTAATAGTAGATACTGGGGATAAATAACGGCTATGTACAATCACCAATGGGTGGAGAGTGGGTGGTGTGCTGAATGTAACCCAGAGATAAACACGTACATGCACTATAGATAACTGATTAGGGTGCAAGGATAAACCTGTGAATTACAGCCTTTATTTATTTTATTTTTTAAAATAGTGTTATTAATTTCGGTGCTCTACAGAAGATTTAATGTGCTTCCTTCCCGATGTTCCTTCTCTCACCAGGCACTGCTATGAGTATCCGGGTCATGACTGACGACAGTGGCAAGTCTAGAGGGTTTGGCTTTGTGAGCTTCGAGAGGCACGAGGATGCTCAAAAGGTACGTAATAATGCACCAGACTAGATTTTAAATGATTTGAAAAGTATAAACACATTTTTCTCCTGGTGAGGGCTGTCAAGCTCTGAAAAGCCAAATGTGTTCCAGGTTCTGCTGTAAAAACATTGAGGAGCTATTCGTCTGTCAGGATTATGCTTGCTGTGGTCTGGGTTTTTGGGCTAATTTTCTATTTATTATTATTATTATTATTATTATTATTTTTAGTGAAATGCTACATGTTCACCTCTGAGTCCAGCTGAAGGTGGGAGATATACAGTATTACGTAGTAAGTGAGCAGTCGGGTCTTGAGAAAAATGGCCAAGCATAAAGTTCTGAGCAAGTTTGACCCATTTTGGTGGTGATCCAGGGATGAAGTGTTTAGTAACTAACTAGTGACAGGTTCGTGGGAGCACGAGGCTCATTAATGATAGTTTGAGTCCACAGAAGCTGCTGGAAGCAGTTTGAAGTTCTGGGTAATGTTCTGCTTGGAGAACAATGGGTTCTGTACAGTACCACCTACCTAAACATTTATGCAGTCGGAGTGTCACTTCATAACATCAAGTTTCCCTAAAGTGACCTCAGGACCCCTTTCTGTACAATAATGCTCCCTGACACGCTGCAAAAACAGTTCAGGAACGTGTTGAGGGACGAGAGCCGAAGGTCCTGACTTGGGCAATTGGAATGAGATCTGGGGAATTTCCGAGGCAGTCTGTGGAACGTGCTGGGCGAACAAGTTCATGGTGCATGGAGGCTCCACCTCACAACTTTGGAGGAATTAAAGGAGCTGCTGCTAATGCTGATACCACTGCACACCTTCAGAGGTGGTTCTCTTGTGGAGTCTAAGAGTCAGAGGCACAATAATCCTACAGTATTTGCTGGAGTGTTAACATTATGGCTGATCCATGTAGATGTTAATCACAAATGTATCGACGCAGAAATTAACCATGAATTCATTTATTTGAGGATTTACCTGACAATCGGGTTGTTTCCTTCCTGCCACCCGAGATAGTTTTGGTTTTGATTCGCTCTGCATTCTTTAAACGACGTGTCGTCTTAATTCCGTATTTTTCCCAGGCTGTGGACGAGATGAACGGGAAAGAGCTGAACGGCAAGCTGATCTACGTGGGCCGTGCTCAGAAGAAAGTGGAGCGTCAGACCGAACTCAAGCGCAAGTTTGAGCAGATGAAGCAGGATCGGATGACTCGGTACCAGGTTCGTCTGAGCACATGGTCAAAACTGGTTTAAATTCTTTGCAGTCTAGTCAAATTCAGTGCGTCCTCTTGTGTGGGCTGTACTGGCCAAACGGCTGCCATAGCGACGTCATAGCCCATGGGCCCCGTGTTTTAATAGTAGATACTGGGGATAAATAATGGCTATGTACACTTTAGCACCTGCTCAGCAGTAACAGTTCATGTCTAACATGCTGAATGGTTTGAAATGCGTAGGGTGTGAATCTGTACGTGAAAAACCTGGACGACGGCATCGACGATGAGCGGCTGCGTAAGGAGTTCTCTCCTTTCGGAACGATTACCAGCGCCAAGGTTCGCTTCTATTTTAATATATATCATTCAATATTATAGTCTATTTATTACAGCAGCCTTTGTAGCGTATTAGACTTGGAACATCACGGTGTGGCTTTTTGTTTAAAGGTCATGATGGATGGAGGACGCAGCAAAGGTTTCGGATTTGTCTGCTTCTCCTCCCCCGAGGAGGCGACTAAAGCCGTGACCGAGATGAATGGCCGTATCGTCGCCACAAAACCGCTCTACGTGGCTCTGGCTCAGCGTAAAGAGGAACGTCAAGCTCATCTGACCAATCAGTACATGCAGAGGATGGCCAGTGTTCACACCGTACCAAATCCTGTTCTCAACCCCTACCAGACCGCACCGCCCTCTGGATACTTCATGGCTGCCATTCCTCAGGTCGGTGATTTATCAGAATAAGTAAAGGCTTTATTGCCAACGATGCTATATGGAATTTGTCTTGCGCTTCCGGTTCAGTGGCGATGAGATCAGAGGGCCAAAAAATACATTGTGCTATAGAATGAGATGCAGGATGCACTAGGATGGAGATGGTAACAATTAACTGTAAGGTTATTGTGTAATGGGGAACATTTACCTGTTCTCACAGTTATGTAATAACATGTCGGAGTTTCACATTTGTACACAATTAGACCATTTCTTTATATTCTGTTACTGTACTTGTACTTGTCGATGTTCGTGACCGTTTGTGTCTCATGCAAGAGAGTTAGTTAGACCCCGTTCACACTGCAGGTAAAAGTGACCCAAATCTGATTTTGGGGGTGGGTGTGTGTCATGTGACCAGGTCAGACTTCTTCAGGAGTAGTGTGAGCACTCAAATCTAACCCAGATCTGAATTTTTTTTTTTTTTAAATCAGATTTAGACCACTTCCATATGTGGTCCTGAATCAGAACCAAATGGTTTTTTTTTTTTTTTTTTTTTTTTTTTTTCTTCTTCCCCAATGTGGCCGCAGTGTGAACAACAGAGGCGGATTTGATGCGACTTTCACATCAATCTACATCAACTTTTGTCACAATTATGCGCCGGCAAAAACGTGACACAAACGTGACTGGTAACGTGTTAAGAGTGTTGTATAGAGTGGCTATGTGAACCAGCTCATAATGTTTGCATACGTCACATTATAGCATTACATGATGTATTTGCTTGCACCAGATTGATACGATACTTCCTCCGTAACCTCACCGACTTTTTAGCGCGACGGCGTGCCGCGTGTGACGTTATCGTTCGTTTGTGCACGCAGGTCAGTTCGAAATGGCAAACGGTTCACACTGGTATCTGATAGGTCACATTTTAAAAAGGTAATTTGAATCAGATCTGAGAAATATCCGAATCGAGCTTTAAGACTTGCAGTGTGAACGTGGCCTTAGCTACAGAACTTGTTCTCGAAACATAGGAACAGGAAGCGGACTCCATTTTACACACAGAGAAGCTGTTACCATTTTATAACATGATTAACCTGTACTTTTGTCCTCAGGCTCAAAACAGAGCTGCATACTATCCTACCAGCCAGCTCGCACAGCTCCGTCCCAGTCCACGCTGGACCGCGCAGGGTGTCCGACCTCAGCGTAAGTACACACGCGTACTGTGCAGTGTTCTACAGTAAGATATTTTTGTCTAAGCCTGATCACGTCCAGGAGAAGGTGGCAGTGCCTTAAACCCAGTACAGATTCTCTTATGTTCTGACTTGAAGTAGAATTGTTTCATATGTGTTTGGCAATGCGACACACCCAGTGAAGCGAATTACTGAGATTGCTTCATCTGTTTTGTGGTTGTGGATATTTTTAACCATATTTATTATGTTTGGTCTCCAATCCTTGACTTTAGTCGCGTCGGAATTAGTTCAGTATTTTGTTACACGTCTGTACACTAGTTTGTCCTTCACTCCTCAGACTTCCAGAACATGCAAGCCACCATGAGGCCCTCAGCCCCAAGACCACAGACCTTCAACACGATGAGACCTGCTTCTCAGGTTCCTCGTGTGATGTCTGCTCAACGTGTCGGTGAGTTTGCGCAGTCACATCTTGGTGTGTGCAAATTTTTCTGCTCAGTTTCGGTGTTATAGAAAGTTATTTTTTTTTTCCTTTCATTTCTACATGGTTACAGTTAGTGTTCTAGTAAACTTTAGTGGTGTTCAGCTGCTCTGCTTTCCTGGAATTAGACATTAGCAAACACTTACTCTGGTGATTGACTGACTGGTATTTTTCTACTGAAGAGAAAGTAAATATAATTAGGTTGTTAAACCTGTGCGTGTGTGCACTTGGCATTTGGATTCAGTTTGTCCATGTTCCTGTTCTAGGAAATGTTTTGTAATGGTTTCATTATTACAGTTTTGTTTTTGTTTTGTTTTTTTGTTTTTTACAAACAGGGTATAAATAAAGCTTAAAAAGAGAGATTCTTGTTTACAAGATTCTACTTTGCACTTTCTGCCATCAAGAGTTTTTGGATTGACCGATTCGTCGTCATCTTTCCTCTCTTCTCTGTTTTTTAGCTGCACAGGTGGGTCCCAGGCCTACAGCTGCAGCGGCTGCGGCAGCCGCAGCACCGGTGCGTGCCATCCCACAGTACAAATACACGGCCGGAGTGCGTAACCCCCAGCAGCACATCAGCTCTCAGCCGCAGGTCTCCATGCAGCAGGTCAGAGTTCGTTCCCTTTTTTTTTTTTTTTTTTTTCCCCCTGTCTAATATGTACACCTGATGTTGCAGTGTTGCTGAATATTTTATGTCCTGTTTTTGTAGCCTGCAGTGCATGTTCAGGGTCAAGAGCCTCTGACGGCTTCCATGCTGGCTGCAGCTCCACCTCAGGAGCAGAAGCAGATGCTGGGTAAGTGTGAAACTTTTTTTTTGTTTTTTGTTTTACGCAACTCACTTATGTACGTTGTGATCTGTAGTGTGACTAAGCTTTTTCCTCCCTCCCCTTTTTCTCCCTGCACTTCCAGGTGAGCGTCTCTTCCCTCTCATTCAGAACATGCACTCCAACCTGGCAGGGAAGATCACGGGCATGTTGCTGGAGATCGACAACTCTGAGCTGCTGCACATGCTCGAGTCTCCAGAGTCTCTGCGCTCCAAGGTGATTAGTGTGATCGTCGTGTTCACGAGATGTCTTTGTTTAGCCTGTCTGCTACTGGTGTGATGATGCAATCCTGTTCGGTGTGGGAGCTCCTGCAGTGTCGGGAACCTTCACTCAGACTCCTGATGACATACACAGGGGCCATCTGACCAGTACTAACTGCACACCACCACGGTTCCTGTTTTTCTAATGTCACGTGTCTGTACTTCCCAGTTCTGAACAGCAATGTAAATGACACAGCGGAGTTTCTCATATGACCTAAACACATCCAGTAACGACCATATAAATCAGTTCCAGTTTATTTTTAGCATTTTTTTTTTTGTGCCGCTGGATCATGATTGGTCAGTGTTTTATACTAACAGCAGCTCTGACTGAACTGCAGCTGCAAATCATGGTTTGTTTTTTTTCCTTCCTGTAAAGTCAGAGGTCACTGAGAACAGGCACTCGCTTGTTTCCCAGAGCTGTAAATGACTAAATGGATGAAGGTCATTCCTAATATTCGAACACTGGTTTTACGGAGGATAAAATGACACGATTTTTTATTAGCTAAATATATATACAATAAAATGTTAAGTATTGATTAGCTGCTTGTGATGCGGTGTGAACACTGCAGTAGTGGGGCAACAGACTGGAGGAGTGACGACTGTACTGTGTTTCAGGTTGATGAGGCTGTTGCTGTGCTTCAGGCTCACCAGGCCAAAGAACAACAGAAAAATGTGACCAACGCCACCGGCGTACCAAGCGTCTAAGCCGAGGTACTGACAGCCTTGTTTAGTGCGCGTGTGTGTGGCTTTTAGACACTAGTCTGTCTGGTTTTATCCCAGTTTACCCTTTACACTGTCTAGACAACACCAGAATGATCAGAGTTCTAAATGTTACGGATCATTTAAAGCTTCCGGTTTTCACATCTGTTGTAATCATTCCGATCGACTGCAGCTGTTTTTTCACCGGCTGTAACTTTGCAATTTTAATCTAAAACTTTGTTGTTTTTTTTCTTTCTCCTCTCCAGGGACTACAAACTTCTGACCTTGCTTCACCGAGGGGGGACTAAAACCGTATTAAACATTAAAAAAACGTGGAAAACACTGCAAAAAGATAGAAATGATATTTTAAAAAAAAAGAAAAATGCAATGGAACCTGAACTCTGCCGGGCTTAGAAGATAAAACTAGGCCTAGTTCATTATCTTACAAAAAATCTCAAAAAAAAGAGAAAAAATTAAAAATGTAAAAATGGGAAAATTGAAGGTTTTAAAGAAAATTCCATAAAGGTATAGAGAGGGAAAATTCAGACTCTCTATCAATCCTTATTTTATTCCTTTTATTTTTTACCGGAAGAGTTCGGTTCTGTGTGAGGAGGAGAACAAAGAACCACACAGGGCTACATGAATTCTCTGGAATTAAAATGTGCTTGCGCAAATAAATTACATTGTCCTTTACATCCGTGTCTTGTTTGCTTTGGGTTCTTTACACGATAACATGCTAGAAAACGGTGAATAAACATGTGCTGTTTCACTTGAATCCTTTAGAGGGCGCAGTTGCTCCTCTATACCCTAAACTTTACTACACAAGTATGTAGCTGAAGGTTAGTTTTTTGTGCTGTCTCCAAATCCTGAAGTTTTCTATTATTGCATACTGCTGCTTTAACCCTCTAAACATGAGTTACTGTCTGAATTTTACTCCACACTCATTGGCTACACACACACACCTCTTCCTCTATTTCACCATCAGCACAGCATGATGTGTCACGGCTGTGTCTGTGCTCAGAGAGGTCTGGGCTTTCAGACACCCCGAGTCTCCTGTGAGGTGACTGGTCATGTTCTTTCCTGTATGTGTTCATTACTGTGTGACACACACTGGCTAAATACAGGGTTTATTAATATTTATATATTTAATTAGCACAGATGGGATCTGTGTGTTTGAGAAACAATGCAGACAATGAAGGGACATAAGATGGTTAAAGGGGGTTAGTTTTTTGTAAATGTCATCACTAATAGTTCTATTAATAGCTAATTTCCATTTCTTTGTGGCAGTCACACCGTTATGGGTGTGTGTGGTGTCTCTCTCACACACACACACACACACATCAATGCCCTCTTCTGGGTGTCTGTTTCGGTCTCTGTTAAACAGGCCTCTTTATTTACAGTAAATATAAGATAAGAATCTTTTATTAGTCTTTTAGAATAATAAGATAGGGAAAGAAATATAAACATATTTTATCTCCTTTTCTCAGAAGGTTCTAGATGTTGGATTGTTTGTGTGGATTTGTTGTTCATTCAGCATCAGTGAGATCAGACTCTGATGTTGAGGAGACCCCAGTTCCAGTTCATCCCAGAGGTGTTCAGTGGTGTTGAGTTGGAGTCAGTGTTCACTGGTGGTGGTGTCAGGGCTCAGTGGTGTTGAGTACAGAGTCAGTGTTCACTGGTGTTGTCAGTCAGTGGTGTTCAGTCAGTGTTGAGTCGGGCCCAGTGGTGTTGAGTTGGAGTCAGTGTTCACTGGTGGTGGTGTCAGGGCTCAGTGGTGTTGAGTACAGAGTCAGTGTTCACTGGTGTTGTCAGTCAGTGGTGTTCAGTCAGTGTTGAGTCGGGGCTCAGTGGTGTTGAGTCAGAGTCCGTGTTTGAGTCATTTGTGTTGAGTTAGGGCTCAGTGGTGGTGTCTGAGTCAGTGGTGTCTGAGTCAGTCAGTGTTCACTGGTGTTGAGTCAGTGGTATTGAGCAGGGTCAGTGTTCACTGGTGTTGTCAGTGTTTACTGGTGTTGTCAGAGTCAGTGTTCAGTGCAGAACACACTGGAGTTCTTCACACCAACCTTCACCTCCACACCATGTCTTCATGGAGCTGCTTTTTTTAATTAATAAAAATAAAGTTAATTTACTTCCTTAACGTGACCTTGTAAATAAGTAAAAACGCCTGAAACGAAAGTCAATGATCAAATCTCGCGAGAACAGAGATGCCACTCCTTCGGGAAATCTCGCGAGAACATTTTCAACACGTTCCGGAGAAGCGGAGTGAGCAGAGGAACGGACGTATCCCAATCCGAGCCGTGTCTCCTTTAAATGAACGTGTCCGCCATCTTGTAAGGCTGCCTTACAGTGTAGCCGCCTACGTGTGTGACGTCACCGAGGGTTTAGGAAGTTTCATGAAGCGGTGATTTGGGACGCGGCCGCGGTCAGACACACAGGGAGTTGGCGACTCGGCCCCAAGTTTTTTTTTCCACCGGACCGAGCAAACAAAAGTTAAAGGTTTTATTACGTTTTGTTTTTCCTGTGTGTTTATTTTAACCTTGAGTTTTTCTCTCGGAGGTTGGAATAAAATGCGGGTGTGTCGGTGAGTCGAAAGGTAAATATCACGTTTATAAAGAAAGGTGTTTGTATTTAAAGCGTCGGTTTGTTTTACACCAAATAACTCGGGATCTGTGGAGAAAATCACACGGCTTTTAAACCGTTTGTAACTCGAACTGCTTTAAATATCTGTTTTGATGAAACAAAGCGTTTACAGGCTACAGCTAGCTGTTAGCAAGCGACGTGCTAGCTGTTAGCATTAGCACGCGCACACAACTTTGTTTACTTCTTTAAAACAACGTGTAATAAATGTAGTAAAGACGCATAAAGATGAGATCCTGGAGCTTTGGTGTTGATTGTTGTGTGAAATAAACAAGGTGAAGTGTAAAGTAGTGTTTGTGTGACACATTCACTGCCCTGAGGACCTGGTGTTCTGTTATAAATGTAAACATCTGCATTGGGTCGTGAGACGTGATGTTTATTTAAACGTGTAAAATCCCATCTAACTGCTTTGTCTATTAACTTTAAGGGTTTGTTTTTATTTAGTACGTGAATTTATTCACAGCTCTGTAGGGAACGTTGTAAAGTTTCACATTTAACACAGACAAAGAGGAAAAGGTGTTTAGTGTGTGTGAGATGGTGTTTAGTGTGTGTGAGAGATGGTGTTTAGTGTGTGTGAGAGATGGTGTTTAGTGTGTGTGAGATGGTGTTTAGTGTGTGTGAGATGGTGTTTAGTGTGTGTGAGATGGTGTTTGGTGGTGTTTAATGTGTGTGGTGCTTAGTGTTTGTGTGAGATGGTGTTTAGTGTGTGAGATGGTGTTTTGTGTGTGTGTGTGGTGTTTAGTGTGTGTGGTGTTTAGTGTTTGTAGTTAATTAGCACAACATGAATAACGCGCTTTGTTCTTTGGGCAAAAGTCTGGAGTTAAATCGATTTATGGCGAGGAATAAAAATAAGAGTTAATGATGAACAGATTCGGTTTATTTAACAGATAAGTTTCCTGTGTGAACATTAACCTGTTTGTCTCTCTGTCTGCCTCTGTCTCTCTGTCTCTCTGTCTGTCTGCCTCTCTCTCTGTCTGTCTCCCTCTCTCTGTCTGACTGTCTGTCTCTGTCTGACTGTCGGTCTCTCTCTCTCTGTCTGTCTGTCTCTCTGTCTGTCTGACTGTCTGCCTCTCTCTCTGTCTCTCTGTCTCTCTCTCTCTCACTGTCTCCCTCTCTCTGTCTGACTGTCTGTCTCTGTCTGACTGTCGGTCTCTCTCTGTCTGTCTGTCTGTCTCTCTCTCTCTCTCTGTCTGTCTCCCTCTCTCTCTCTGTCTGTCTGTCTGTCTCCCTCTCTCTCACTGACTCTCTGTCTGTCTGTCTCCCTCTCCCTCTGTCTCTCTGCCTGTCTTACACTCTGTCTCTCTCTCACTCTCTCTCCCCCCTGATTATTACTAATGGAGTGTTAGTTAGTAATAGTATGAGTGTGTTGTGTTGTCTGATCCTCACACTGACTCTCCCTCTGGAGTAACACAGGGTCTGTAGTGTTGAATTCCCCTTCACAGTACATTGGTACGTAGACTTCTGTTCATCCCCACACACCGAGCGAGAGAGAGAGACCGAGCGAGAGAGAGAGAGAGAGAGAGAGAGAGAGAGAGAGAGAGAGAGAGAGAGATGCTTCTGCTGTTCTAACCAACAAGTCTTAAGTGTGTTACGGTCATATTACATGCTAAGGGTGTTGGGTTTAGTGATCACTTTACTGCTGCTTTTACTATTATAAGACCTTTCATAAAAAATAAGTGTGTGTGTGTACGCGCGCGTGTGTGTGTGTGTGTGCGCGTGTGTGTGCGTTCTTGTGAGGAACCACGGTATCCTGCTGACAGGACAGTTCTGTAGAAACAGGAGCCTGAACTTCTCGTCAGTCAGTTTTGGTTTTCTCTCGTTCCATGTGACTCATTACTGCATGACGGCACGTGGACAGGAACGTTTATGGAATGTTGGATGTTGGACGACTGCAGTGAGAACATCACTCAGGTGTTTGTGTCATACACACGTCTGTCATGTGCAGTTATCAGACCTGTAACTGGGAACAGGCATCATGAGAAAGTGAGCGTGTGTTAAACTGTGACTGAACACACAGCTCCTCCTCCTTACCTGTAAACACCACGTCTCACAGGAAGGGATTAGTGTGAGGTCAGAGCTCAGAGGTTATGACCCCTCATACTCACGAGAGATTTCATTATAAACTATCATGTTCTCAGCAGGGTTTATACATCAGAGCAGAAAACCTTTTTATTACTCTGTGTGTGTGTGTGTGTGTGTGTGTGTGTGTGTGTGTGTGTGTGTTATCTACATCCTGTGTGATGGACACTGTTGCTTCTCCGAATCACCAAAACGATCGATTCCCTCAGGGACATTTAGTCAGTGTTGCTTCCGTCCTGGACCTTCACCTGCTCACAGCTACAACTTTATACCATAAGGACATTAAATCTCTCTCTCTCTCTCTCTCTCTCTCTCTCTCTCTCTCTCTCTCTCTCCAGCTTCTCCTCTATGTCTTGATGAGTTTGATGTAACATCACCGTACTGTTGTAACACACCGGATGTGATCACGCGTTCGAGATGTTTTTATAAACGTCTTTATCGACGTTTCCGTCATCGGAATTTAAAATTCACAAAGGGAACTTTTTCTAGTCCTTATACACAGATATCTAACGCCGGCTACGGCTGAATTTATCTCCGAACCCAAACGTAATGAGCCGTGAGTTAAAGTCCACACAGTGTGTGAGTCTGTAATCTGAACCAGAGACCTCGTTTACCCCGTCTAATCTCTCCCGAGTCTTCGTCCTGCCGTCACTTCTCCTCTCCGAGCCGTGTTTCTTCTCCATGTTCACGACTCTCTCACTGACATCACAGCGCAGATTAAGAGCGAGTGACGCCCGTGAGCCGATCACACGTGGCTGAAGGTTCCACAGTTAGCAGCAGCAGCTGGTGTCAGAGCGTTACACCACAATACACACGTGATGTCTGCACTCACGTCATTTCTCTGCTGTGCTGAACAGACTCGTGTCTGAGGCAGACCGTTAGTACTGGGACTCAGCAGAGACGAGGTAACTCCCATCCTGTCTGATTTCATCACACTGAAGCCCTTTTTGCTCCCATCAGGATTGTAAAGCTCGGAGTAGATCTGCCGATGACGATGGCAGTGATGGTGGTGATGAAGGTGTCGTTCAGCTGGACCGGTTCTCACTGATTATTTGTTGTTAGCACACAGATAAGGAACCGTATCGAGTTGTTTGTTTCCACAGTGTGACACGGCGATCCTCCGGTCCACATACGTGCTGATAAACTGAGATAAAAGCTGCCCCTCCCCCTGGTTATCTGTCACGTGTTCAACACACTGAATGTTATCACAAAACTCACACACACACACACACACACACACACACACACACACACACACACACACACACACACACATACACTGGGTCTCCCTGCAATACATGAGTGGGTACATCACTGTTAACATGCCAAAGCTGCTCATGTTTCTGTTACAGGGCCCTCAGTGTTTTATTCCTCTTATTCCACAGTGAGATAGAGACTGATCTGAGTGTGTGTGTCTGTGTGTGTATGTGTATGTGTGTGTGTGTGTGTGTATGTGTGTGTGTGTGTGTGTGTGTGTGTGTGTGTGTGAGAGAGAGAGAGTGTACACGCATAAATGTCACAATGAGGAAATCTTTTCTTGTTACAGGAATGTTGCAGGAAATTCCTTTAATAAACTTCTTACAGAAATCCGCCCCCCCCCCACACACACTCGCTTTTTTCAACAGTTCATTTGAAAAAAATGGCCAACCAGTATTCTCATAAAGCAGTTTCCCCTTTCCCCTCACACACACACACACACACACACACACACACACACACACACACACACACACACACACACACTCATTTAGCTGAGGAAGTGTGTAAACCAGCCCAACACACACACCTACACACAGACTGGACACACACACACACCTACACACAGACTGGACACACACACACACCTACACACAGACTGGACACACACACACCTACACACAGACTGGACACACACACCTACACACAGACTGGACACACACAATGTTAGTTGTGATTATCACAATTTCTTTTTTTTCTTTTTAGATATTTGGTTATGATTAGAGTGTGTGTGTGTGTGTGTGTGTGTGTGTGTGTGTGTGTGTGTGTGTGTGTGTGTGTGCGCGTGCGCTCGCTAACGGTCAGTCTTGTGTTGAGTTTACTGGTGGTTGCCATGGTAACTAGTGTAATATGACTATAGCAGTGTCTCTCACGCACACACACACACAGGCACAACAATATATATGTATATTAACAATATTTCTAATCATTTTCTCTTTGCACGTCCTCTGTGTTTATCTACGTGTCCGAAAACTCGTCAGACTCAAAGTATGTGTGTGTCAGTCATTAGGGGCGGGGCTTAGGGGCAGGTCAGTTATTACCCTCTCTCTGTGCTGAAGACAGAAGTGTTACTGAAGCGAACGCGATCGTCCTAAAAGGTTTTAGAATGTGTTAAAGAATCAGACTTTTACTGCTTGGTATCAGACGTGTTTAGGGGGACTGACAGCGTCTGGGTCTGACGTGGGCTTTGGGCTGTTCTGTGTACGCTGCAGGAATTTCCCTCCTCAGGAATGTTGTTTGCCTTGAGCAGCGGCCTGCTTGCGTTTACAGACCGTGAGACTCGTAGGATGTCTGGGAGTGTGTGTGTGTGTGTGTACACGTACGTGCGTGTTTCATTACAGTAATCCTTTTCTGGCTGTGTGCGCCGTTTTCCTGGATAGCTTCATGGACACTGTGTGTGTGTGTGTGTGTGTGTGTGTGTGTGTGTGTGTGTGATATCTGTGTTTTGCACTTTTACATTCTGACCTGTTCGTGCTTTGCATTTAAATATTCATGACCGTATAAAAATAGTGACAATAGGAAGTAATAGTGCTTTTTTTAATCTACTTTGAATTGAGATTCACAAACATTCAGACTGCGCGAGACTCGCCATCAGACTGCGCGAGACTCGCCATCAGACTGCGCGAGACTCGCCATCAGACTGCGCGAGACTCGCCATCAGACTGCGCGAGACTCGCCATCAGACTGCGCGAGACTCGCCATCAGACTGCGCGAGACTCGCCATCAGACTGCGCGAGACTCGCCATCAGACTGCGCGAGACTCGCCATCAGACTGCGCGAGACTCGCCATCAGACTGCGCGAGACTCGCCATCAGACTGCGCGAGACTCGCCATCAGACTGCGCGAGACTCGCCATCAGACTGCGCGAGACTCGCCATCAGACTGCGCGAGACTCGCCATCAGACTGCGCGAGACTCGCCATCAGACTGCGCGAGACTCGCCATCAGACTGCGCGAGACTCGCCATCAGACTGCGCGAGACTCGCCATCAGACTGCGCGAGACTCGCCATTTGTTCCATCTATAAAATTCGAATGTTACCTTTGAGGCCTGTGTGGGACTCGGTCACAGATCTGTTAAGACTCGGTGTCAGTGATTCGGTGTGTCGTCTGATTCAGAGCAAGTGATTTGGATATGGTTCAGTAAAGTGATTCAGAGTCAGTGTTGATTCAGTGAAAGTGACTCAAACCTCTGTGTCTTTCTTTAGGTCCTGTAAAGATCCAGTCTGGTGAGTTGAGCCGTGTTCCGGTCTCGTGATCCAGTCACACTCTCCTCACCACCATGTCCTAACACCCCACCCTCTCCTTTAAAAGCCCCACCCTTCCTCCCTCCCCACCCTCTCCCCTTTCTTCCCCTTCCTCACCTTCATCTTCTCCCAGTTACACTTGCATACAGAGAGATGAGTCTGAATCATCACCAGACGCCAGACTCGGAGCGGGAGCTTCCTTCCTCCTCCAGGAAGACACCTAAAAAGCGGGGCATCTCGCTCCGGTCGCTTTTCCGAAGACACCGCTTGGACCCCAAGTCTCGCAAATCCCGAGCGCTGGCCGCCGGCGTGGACGGCATCGCTAGTGTCGAGAGCGTCGTCCAGTCGGAAATGCAACAACCGCAGCAGCAGCAGCAGGAAGTAGCGTCCACGTCCACGCCGTCCTCCACGTCTTCCGAGTTCCTGGAATGTCCCCTGTGCCTGCTGCGCCACGCCCGAGACCGTTTCCCTGACATCATGACGTGTCACCATCGCTCGTGCGCCGACTGTCTGAGGCAGTACCTACGCATCGAGATCTCGGAGAGCCGCGTGAACATCAGCTGCCCCGAGTGCTCCGAGCGCTTCAACCCCCACGACATCCGCATGATCCTCGGAGACCGCGCCCTCATGGAGAAGTACGAGGAGTTCATGCTCCGGAGGTGGCTCGCCGCTGACCCCGACTGTCGCTGGTGCCCCGCCCCCGACTGCGGGTAACGTGTACACACACACACACTGCTATGTGGACACAAACACGTGCATACACACACTTACACAAACATACTAGCACAGACACACAAACACACATGCACTAGGTACAGCAATAGAAATCACACACACACACACACACACACACACACACACACACACACACGTCTCTTATTAATCTGCATTATAACATCTAATTACAATACAGCAACTCTACTTACTCACACACGCACACACCTCACTCACATACCTCACTTACTCACACACGCACCTCACTCACACACACACGCACCTCACACACACACACGCGCACCTCACTCACACACACGCGCACCTCACTCACACACACGCGCACCTCACTCACACACACGCGCACCTCACTCACACACACGCGCACCTCACTCACACACACGCGCACCTCACTCACACACACGCGCACCTCACTCACACACACGCGCACCTCACTCACACACACGCGCACCTCACTCACACACACGCGCACCTCACTCACACACACGCGCACCTCACTCACACACACGCGCACCTCACTCAC